>NC_053442.1:29887031-30187031 GCF_007990345.1 Gossypium hirsutum
TGTCTCCGCCATCGCCTAACTTGAACTGTTTCTCTCTTTTGTACATCTTTTCTCAAGTGCCCTCTGCTCTTACTTGCCCTCATTCTGACTTGTCTCAATTGAAATCCCTTTAATCCACACAAACAAGCTTAGGCATATCAACATTGAATATGGATTAACCTCGCGTGTTGCTTCCAACTCTAGTTTGTAAACTTTTTGGTTTACCCACTTTAGAACTCTGAAAGGATCTCTATTTCTTTACCAAATCAACGGTAAGTTATAATGTAAAACACTAGGAAAATGTTCGAGATTTACTTCACTCGAAGCTTTTACTTTTCTTGACTGTTCAGTTTGCATAGTCATTTTCCCCCACTGAGTTTGATGCACAAACTCCTCTCATAGGTGGTAGCCTTACTGATAACTCAACAGACTTAATATCGATTTGCTGCACCTTTAGCATTTCCAAGGGGGTCTTCGTAGCACTCTAATCTACCAAGTCAATGTTTTTTCCACAATAAACATCATTAGTTCGTTAGATTGTTGACAATACTTTGGTTCCGCTTTTCTTATCACGACTTATCAGAACAACGCATTATTGTTGATGAGCATCCAAAAAACATAGATAATCGGCAAAAGAACCAATAAAGCATTAATCCGATTAAAGAAATTCGAATTAAGCACGAGTTTGTAATTATCTAAATAAATTATCTTTCCACTCACCGATTTGTAGCTTGACTTCTTGTGCTACTCCCACTATTGGGATCCCTTTGTAATTTACAATTTTGATCTTTTTAGTCGACTTGCTAACTAAGAGATCAAGTTTATCCGCGACTTTCTCCAATATAAACAAATCAGATGCTCCTGTATCAACAAGAGCACTCCTCTTTTGGCCTGTGATTTTGATGTCCACAAATATTAACTATTTCTGCTTGCAATCCTTCCTCGCTTTAGCATAATTGAGTAACATTGACCCAAGCTTCAATAGTCTACCCTCCTTAAGCTCCGTTTCCTCTTTTTTGTTGTTTGCAATAAACTTGAATCGTTGTGGGTAGTCTTGCACCTTATGCGGACCACAATATAAGAAGCATTGGATCTCTCTTCTCTTCCTTCAATTTGTTGTTGGTTGCCAAAGAAAAGGTTTGTGGCAATGAAGGCCACATTAAGGTTATTGTCGCAAGGAAAAAAATTGATGGAATAAGGAAAAGGTGAGGTAATTAAGGCCTCAAGCAAGATGCCACAGCAGTGGATTTTGAAGGAAGAACAAAAAAATTTAGGAAAATTGATTAAGCTGAGACCATGTTGTAAAACTGAAATTCTGTCTTGTATATTCCCTTAGTTACACATCTATTTTATAGACTTAGGGCTCCTTTAGATGGGCGTTTACCTCCCGTGCGGTGCGTTTAGCTTTTTTTGTCTCATGCTACAGTATCGCTACAATATCTAATCTCATCGCCACCGCTGTTTTTACATTAACCACAGGTAAATGCACTACCCATCCAAAAGGGCCCTAAGAGTGAGTAAAAGGAAAGAAATAAAATCTAAGGTAAATGCACTACCCATCCAAAAGGGCCTTAAGAGTGAGTAAAAGGAAAGAAATAAAATCTATCTAAAAATCAATGATCTAATCCCTAAACTTTTAGGAACAAGATATTTACAAGATATATACAATAAATCGAAAGATAAATGTTTTCCACAAGTAAGAATCCTGCTCTCCTTAGCAGCAAACCTTGTTGGCCCTTACATCAACTTGATGTTAAGATTCTTTTTTTGAATGGAGGTTTAGTGGGAGAAGGGTACATGAACATTCCACAAAAAACAAGGTATGCAAATTGAAAAGAGCTCTATATGGGCTCAAGCAATCTACTTGTTCAAATTGAAAGGATACATTCAGAGTCGAATAGATCATACGTTATTCTTTAAACATACGTTAGAAAGAAAACTCTTTGTTCTTATTGTGCTTGTAGATGATATAATCATAACAGGGAATGATATCGTGCTGATGAATTGTTTAAACAAGTTATTGATAAAAGAATTCGAGATCAAGGACCTTGGACAACTAAGATATTTTCTAGGGATGGAAATAGCGCATTCAAGGAATGCAATCTTTGTTTCTCAAAGAATGTATGTTGTTGATCTGTTAAAAGAATTAGGGATGCTTGGATGTAAACTCTCAAGTACCGCAATGGATACAAGTCAAAAATTGCAGTCTAATGAAAGCAATCTAGTTGACTAAGGCAGATATCAGAGGCTTGTTTGAAATTTGATATATTTGTCACACACAGGGCCTGAAATTGGTTTCTCAGTTGTGGTGTGAGCTAATTCATGAATGTTCCGCGAAAACACGGTAAAGCAATCTATAGAATTCTAAGATAATTAAAGACGACTCCTGGAAAAGGTCTCTACTTCAAGAGGAATACCAGTTGAGGTATTGAAGTTTCATTGATGTGGACTGGGCAGGCTCACTAAAAGATCAATAATCAACTTTTGGATATTGTACTTCAACATGAGGGAATTTTGTCACCTAGAGAAGCAAAAAGCATGTTGTGCTTTCCAGAAGTAGTGCCAAGGCAGAATATAGATCAATGACACATAGTATATGTGAAGGAATATGGCTTGAAAGAGTACTAAAGGGGCTAGAGGCTGAAATCAGCTGTCCTATGAAGATGCTTTGTGACAATCTATCATCCGTAAAACATTGCAAAATAATCCTTTACAACATGACAAGACCAAGCACGTTGATGTCAATCATTATTTTATAAAGGAGAAAATAAAAGAAAGGTCGATCAAATTACTCTATGTGCCTACATCAGCTGAGGTTGCTGATATCTTAACAAAGACACTTCCAAGAATCACATTCAAGATTCTCAGTTCCAAGCTTGGCTTGTTCAACATCTACAGCCCAGCTTGAGAAGGCGTGTTGTTATTATGAATAGTAGGGGATCTCCAAATCCCAAAAATTCATATAATAAAATCAAGAATTAAATTGAAAATTAAGGAGAATCTGGTAACCACTGATTCTGTCTCCGCATTTTGTCTTCATCTACTGTGTAGCAGCAGGTTAAGCAGAAAATCGAGAAATAAAAAATACGTTCTCTTAGCCTTTTCTCTCTTCACATTCTTTAAATGAGCTTAATAAAATTTAATTTCTACGGTACTATTAATCTATGGTGTATATCCTGTAAAAGATCTTTAAAAAATTTAAATATAAAAGAGACAAATATAATGTGAGCTTATTTTTATGTAAAAACCTCTATCTTGTCCTCTTAATTTTAATCGGAAGCTTTATGTATGTTTGCCCTTGGATTCTTATTGTTATTAACCAATGCTTTTAGCTGTTTCTTTCCTTGCGGCTATGAAACATCAATTTCTATCACTAGAAAGAATTGTGAATCGGCATCCTTAATTTAGTTGTTTTTTTCACCATTTGTTTTTTATGGGTTGTTAGCATTACTGTTTTATAAAGCAAAGATCAGGTATTCTAGAATCAACACTGAATCATTTCATTGCTTCTTCCCTGAAATTCTAGTTCAAGGAGGAGTGCAACACAGAGAAAAAAATTGCTGCCAAGGTGCACTCATGCGCAGAGAAGTCCTTGCTACCAGAGAGCGAAGACAAGATACGTTGTGATCTATTTGATCTTCTAAAGGTAGCTAATATATATCCATGTTATAAATAAATGTGGCTTAAAGGATGTGAAACTATTGCCCTTTAACTTTTAATCAAATTCCAGTCATGTCATTTTGTTATTAATACAAGTAATCTCTATAATCTTTATTAACAAACAACCTTGAACAAACTGATAAATACTGAAACTTAGTAAAACTACTTGGTTAAAAGGAATTAACTTGGAGAAAGATTTATAGAATAATTAGTTACAAAATTTTAGTCGAAAACAATTATTGAAATTTGAAGTCGATAAAATGCTTATTTGACTAGAATAACTTGTATATTATATTATTTCTTTGAATAATAAAGATAATACATCATGGCCGATGTGCAAATTGCATGCCAAGTAGGAGCTAGCATGTTGGATTCATTGATATAGCTTTTTTCTTTTCAATTTTTTTTAATGTTCAATATTTTACAGTCCTGATCTTTGACTTCATAGTCCTATCAATTCTTAATGCTGAATGTGGTTGTTATCAAGAGATCCAAAGCATGCAAAAACTTTGTATCCTAATTTTAATCTCGATTCTTCAAGTTTTATCATTTATTTAAATAATTAAGATGAAACATCATGGTTCACGTGCAAATTGCATGTTAAAGTAAAAAGCTAATATGTCAGAAAGAGTCATTCATAGTCATCTTATAAAAAGCATGTGGAAACTTGAGTGCTTTTCCTTTTTTTTTTTGATCGTTCAATATGTCATAGCCCTAATATTAGACTTCATTGCCCAAACACATTATGCAGAACATAGTTCTTATCAGAGATCCAGAACATGACAAAAGTTTCTATCCCCGTTTTAATCTGGAAGATACTTCCAGTTTTAGAGATCTGGATGATCACAGGTAGTGTGATAATTTTAACTCTTATTCTATGTCAAATTCAAAATCATAATATTCAGTTCATAGCCTTCTTTTTGATTTTGAAACACAACAATTGATGGATCTCTAAATGTTTGTTGCATAATGTAGCAAAAATGTCCTGAAAAGATTGTACTATGATTACTATTTCCACCGGCAAGACAAGTTGTGGCAGCAAAATGCTTTGAAGACGCTCCCTGCGCTGTTAAACTCATCAGATATGCTAGCTTGTGGGGAGGATCTAGGTCTTATTCCGGCTTGTGTTCATCCTGTATGTTTATTTGAAGCTTCCCAAACCTGATTGACCTTCCCTCTCTTCTTACAATTAGCATATATTGTATGATCCATAATTGTTCCTTTCATCTAAATATGCAGGTTATGCAAGAACTTGGCCTAATTGGCTTGCGGATTCAACGTATGCCCAGTGAACCAGATCTTGAATTTGGTATTCCTTCTCAGTACAGCTACATGACAGTAAGAGCCAATATCACATTGATTTCAATTGCACATATCATTTGTCAATCAGCTTCATTTTTGCTTCATCATGTAGTAGGTGAAGATACTAGGACAATTTATTTATATAATTTTGGTATATTTTAATTAGTCTTTAGTACATTGTCAGAGATTCTTCTGTGGAAATGAAAACTTCTTGTCCTAATCTGAAAAGTCGTTTCTGGCCATTGATTAGAAAGTCAGTGTGCCTTTACCTTAAAATACTTGACATTGGACACTAGGGCATTGTCTGTATATTGAATGTGTGGCTTGTCATTGAGCATATAAATGTCCTTGTTACTCTGAGATGCATGTTGTTTTAGTATTACTGGCTAAACAATGCGCATCAGAAGTTACAAAATTTTCTTCTTTTCCGTGGGAAGGATGGGTAATGTTTTTTTCCCCAAAATCATGTAATGTCTTTGGCAATTAAATGGAGTTTTTGTTCCTCAGTTTTCCTGATCCATAGCTTTCACTGAACTGTTAACTAGAGTTGCTCCCATAAAAAGAAATAACTTAATTGAGGAGTTGGCTATAACAATATGTTTCAGGTGTGTGCTCCATCATGTCATGACTGCTCCACCCTGCGTGCCTGGTGGGAAGAAGATGAAGAGAGACGACACCAGTTTTTCAAGTCTGTGATTGGGTCAGATGATCTACCACCCAGTCAATGTGTCCCAGATTTGGCACATTTGATCATAAGGCAACATATAGAGTCTCCATCAATGTGGGCAATTTTCCCCCTTCAGGTTCGTGATACAACTTGGTAGCAATATCAACTTAAACACAATGATTTTGTCTTGGAACTGCTGTTGGCTGGTGCCCTTTTTCATGTAAGCCTTACAATATCTATTACACAAGTGTTTGAAACAGTGGGTTTGATGATCAGGATTTGTTAGCTCTTAAGGAAGAGTACATGACTCGCCCTGCTACAGAGGAAACGATAAATGACCCAACAAATCCAAAGCACTATTGGAGATACCGTATGTAACTCTTGCCCTCCCCTAAATTGGTCTGATATTTGTCTGTATTATTTCATTCAAGTAGCATCCCTGTTTTGATATTGATAATGATGCTTTACTTGAAAGTGGTACACTTAAATACTTTATCCTGCTTCTAACTCAGGTGTTCATGTTACAATGGAGTCCTTGATAAAGGATAAAGAGTTAAAAACGACCATTAAAGATCTTATACAAGGGAGTGGACGATCATATCCTCACATTGGAGAAGCTGAAAGGCAGTTGAGTCGAGAAACAGCAGCCTTAGCTCTGGGGAAGCAGTAGCACCATGTGAGTGGTCCAGATATAATTTGTTGTCGAGTTTCACAGAAAGGACATGTTGGTAATCCTTTACAAAGCGAAGGTTGTTCGTGTGTAATCTCTTTACTTTGGAATTCCAGTTTACTAAATAACAAGCAAGGGAGGTAATCCTTGTAAACGAAGAGAGCCTAGTATTTCCATTGCTCGCTTTACAATTATGGATAGGTCAGAAACACATTATTATTATTATTATTATTATTATTATTCAGTACTAATAAAGGACTTGCCTCTTAATAAATTGCAAAGTTCAGCCATGAAAAACAATGATGGTGATTCACCTTTGACCTATGAAGCATGAACACTGAAATGTTCAATACAACACGTACACAATGATATGATAGTTTTTATTAACACAAGGACACGAGTATGGCTAAAAAAAAGCATTGGGAACCTGGATCTTGGTTCAAAGATCGTGAATTGCTACACTGAAAAGAGCTCCTTCACGCGCTCCTCCTTCGCCCTTTACGAATATAATAGAAGGTAAGGCAAAAGCAGCTCAAGCCCTTTCAATCACCCTAGAAGCCCTCAATGAGCTGCTTATAGATACGTATTATATGTAAGAATTGTAGTTCCTGCACCTTTCGTGAAGTCTCCTAGTGTAACATCCTTCCTTTACTTGGGTTTGGCGCCTATCGTAACTAAAGTTTTTCGAAAGTACTTTTGAAAAAAAAAAATTTTGGGAGAGAAGTTTAAATTTTCAGCTTCTCGAAAAAAAAATTTTGGGCTAAATTTTTTGTTGAGACAAACACTTTACTCTAAAAAAAAGTTTATTTATGTTTTTGTCTCAAAAGTGCTTTTTAGAAACAATAATAAAATTAAATTAAAATATATCTTTCTTTTACTAATTAATTAATACTTATTAATTATATGTATTAATTACATATGTTTTTTTGTATACTTTAAATATATATTTATATTTATATGATTGCACCTTAACTTACTTGAGTGATCATGATCAATTTTTTTTTGTGCCTTACGCCTAAGAGGTTGTAACATTTGGTGTCCTTGACAACATTGGCATGTTTTATGCATAACAAAATATTGATATTGTTTGTACTTATGTCACGGGGCTAGACCTTTCGTCTCGCAATCTGTGCGGCCTTAGGCGATCCGTTCACTTCAAACTCGCCTAAGTCAGCCTTTACGCCCAAAAGTGAGGATTCTTTTAGAATTCCTCCAAGGCGCCAATTTGTATAGCGGAAGCGGTTGTGCCAAAAGAAGCTACAAATGAACAACAAAAAGCCAAAGAAAGAATGCACACAAAGTGTTTGGGTAAATGCTCAAAGAATTTTATTACTCTTAAGAATTCAACTTACAAATGGATGAGTACAAATGAGATGGAGGCTCTCTATTTATAATTGAGCTCTCCCAAAAATCGACGGTCAAGATACATTTACATCGACGGACGAGATTAACAATATCCCTTGATTTTAGAGATTTACAAGATATGTCACATCAAATTTAATCTAATCTTTACAAGATATGATTCCCTCAATCTTCTAAGATTAGTTACCAATTTAGCCTAAGTTTCCATATCTTCATTATCGGGCCAACCAAGCTTCAATCTGATAGGCTTATCTAATAGTTCATTGAATCGGACCAGTTTTCGTGGGCTAAATGTTCCCGATCTAATCGATAGACCTCCATGGGGTTATCTTGTGCCATGGTCACGGGATTTGCACTTTGGCCCGTGACATTCTCCCCAACCTATTCTCGCAACGCCCTTGTTGCGATTTCTGAATAACACTAACTTGATTCACCTTAGAACTTTCTCGTTGTCTTGGCTTCTTCCCGACTTGTCTTTCGATTGGGTTGTCCCTTCCTTCGAAACTTTGGCCTCGACTTTCGTCCCCTCTTAACTTGAACCGTTGCACTCGTTGGTACATCCCGTTAGCAAGAAGTCTTCGCTCTAACTTGCCCTAATTTTGACTTGTTCTCATTAGAATCCCCTGGATTCTCACATCTTGGCTTCGTACCGCCCACAGTCCTTCGACTTCATTGCTTAAGAACTTTGAAAGGGTCCCTACGACTTTGCCAAGCCAACAAGCCAGAATTCAAAACACTATTAGAGTGTTTGCAATGTACCTTACTCGCAGCATTTACTCATCCCGGTTGTTTTTGCATCGATCTTTTTCCCTCAAATCCCGATGTACAACCCACCTTTCCCAAAGGTGTCGGCTCCACAGTCGAATTTGTAGGCTTCATATCGATCTTTTACACCATTAACACTTCCGAAGGGGCTTTCGTAGCATTCCGTTCTAACAAGTTAATATTTCTTCCATACAAAACATTTTCGACTAGTTGGATTGACGACAACACCTTGGCCCCAACCTTCATATCCCGATGCACTGGCATAACAATTCTTGTTAACGAACTTGTGACAATATGAATTTGATCGGCCCATGGAAACAGAACTGTCTGAATCCTGTCAAGGAAGTTTAAGCCAAATACATAATCGTAATCATCTAATTGGATTACCTCAAAGTCTTCCTTACCTTCCATTCGCTGATTTGTAGCTCCACATTGTGAACTACTCCCACAGTTAGGGCCTCCTCGAAATTTACTGTTTTGATCTTCTTATTCGATTTCTTAATCGACAGACCAAGCTTCTTCCCAGCCTTTTTCTATATGAACAAGTCCGATGCTCTCGTATCAATAAGAGCACTCTGCTTTTGACCCACAATATTGATGTCCACAAACATCAACCCTTCT
Source organism: Gossypium hirsutum (assembly GCF_007990345.1). Taxonomy (NCBI): domain Eukaryota; kingdom Viridiplantae; phylum Streptophyta; class Magnoliopsida; order Malvales; family Malvaceae; genus Gossypium; species Gossypium hirsutum. The sequence goes on from NC_053442.1 coordinate 29,896,058, forward strand.
TCGCCATTCCTTTTCTTAAGAATGAGCACCATCGAATTGACCCTCGATGTTTTTCCCTCAATAGGCTTCGCCTCTTTTTTTGACTCATCTTTCTTTTTGATTGTCGAAATCATCGATTTATTTAGGCATTTTCGTGCCATGTGTGGTTCTTGACAAAGGAAGCATTTTATCCTCTTCCCCTTGTCCCTTGGGTTGTTGAATCTCTGCTTCGCATCTCGTGGTTTCCTATTACCACTTGTGCTATCGGTACTGTTGCCATCATCGCTATGTCCCTCTTCATCTTTCTCATGGTTTCTTTCACCATTGCCCTTTCCATTAGGCTTAGACGACTCGAACTTGTCTTTCGTTAGACCAATCTTAACAAAGGACTCTACTTCGACCATGGCTACAGTAAGTTCGGTGATTTTTTGCCTTCGTAACTCATGCTTTGCCCACGGCTTTAACCCATCCTCAAACTAATAGAACGTTTCTTTCTCGCCCAAGTCGGAGATTTGAAGCATCAACTCACTAAATGCCCAAACATACTCCCGAACAGTATCTTGTTGCATGAGACGACGCAACTTAGCCCGAACCTCCTTCTCGACATACTGTGGGTAAAACTGCTTCTTCAACTCTCTTTTGAACTCTTTCAAAGTCCCAATTACGTTACCACCACATTTCTCATTCGTGGACCTATGACGCCACTACAAGAGAGTCACATTAGTAAAATAGATTGAAGCAATGTTTACCTTAATGGCATCATCGTCGATGCCCGTCGCTCGAAAGTATTGCTCTATTTCCCACAAGAAGTTATCCACATCCCTTGCGAACCTTGCACCCTTGAACTTCTTCGATTTGGGAACATCCATTGCTTGTTGCTTCGGCCTTGAAGACAACATCCCATTACTCAAAGCAACTTTGTAAATCATGAGCTCCCTCTTGAGCTCTTCCATTTCTTTCTTCATGGCTAACATCATATCCTTGAGATTCTCATCCTTCTCCTTCAGTTTTTTCGCAGTGGAATCGACTAATTCATTCATCTTTTCTGCATTGGCACCAAGAGAATCCAACACAACATCTTTGAGTTGCTCTTCCATTGAGTTAAACCCATCCGTATGTCCCTCGACCAATTCAAGCGTCTCTTTCATGTTCTCTACAGATTTCTCAAGATTAACCACTCGATTTTCCAAAGCTGTCAGCATGTCCCTCGAGCGACTTACTTTTCTGGCCCTCCCACGGGTCTCTATTGGCTCATTCTGATCAACAACTTCTTTCGACATCCCAATGGTGCCTTCGAACCAATATATTAGATATCACTTGGTTCAAACCAACAGTTCGAATACCACTTGGTTCGAACCAACAGCTCTGATACCACTTGTTACGAGACTAGACCTTTCGTCTCGCAATTCGTGTGACCTTAGGCAATCTGTTCGCTTCAAACTCGCCTAAGTCAGCCTTTACGCCCAAAGTGAGAATTCTTTTAGAACTCCTCCAAGGCACCGATTTGTATAGCGGAAGCGATTTTGCCAAAAGAAGCTACAAATGAACAACAGAAAGCCAAAGAAAGAATGCACACAAAGTGTTTGGGTAAATGCTGAAAGAATTATATTACTCTTAAGAATTTAACTTACAATGGATGAGTACAAATGAGGGGGAGGCTCTCTATTTATAATTGAGCTCTCCCAAAACCGACGGTTAAGACACATTTACATCGACGGACGAGATTAATAATATCCCCTGATTTTAAGGATTTACAAGATATGCCACATCAAATCAAATCTAATCTTTACAATATATGATTCCCTCAATCTTCTAAGATTAGTTACCAATTTAGCCTAAGTTGTCATATCTTCATTATCGGGCCAACCAGGCTTCAATCTGATAGGCTTCTCCAACAGTTCTTTGAATCGGGCCAGTTCTCGTGGGCCCCATCTAATCGATAGACCTCCATGGGGCGTATCTTGTGCCATGGTCACGGGCTTTGCACTTTGGCCCGTGACACTTACACTATCGTTGATAGATTAGTTGTGGTAGTTTGATTGTACACTCATGTGATAAAACATTTTTCTTTCATAAGTTAGTTGGTCAAACTCAAGATCATCAAATCAAAATGCTATCATTAACTATTGATGGTTTAAAAAGGTTTGATTGTAATTGTCAATGTTATTTATTTAAATACACTTGATAATTTATAGAATGCATTGAATAACTACAGAGCAATTTGGGTTTGTTTGTTTCATACGGAAGTCCAAGGTAGCGCAAAGGTCCTTTACCATAATTCTTTTTTCATAAAGACTAGTTTTGAGTTTGAAAAGACATGTGCGTAGGACCCCATTATTAGTTTGTTTATGATCTTTATTATGATCGCTATTGCCCTTTTTGTTTAACAAATTCCCTATGGATTTTTGGTTTAATGCATTAAATAATTTGTTGGGTGGGATGAATATTATGAGTTTGTTTACTTAACAAATCAAAATCCTCCATTATTAAAACAACTCAACATTAATTCATAATTACCTTTGGACTAATAATTGTAAAAGAATAAAAAGTTAAGTATTATTTTATTTGGATTGTTAAAATTAATAACGGAAAGAAAAATAAAATAAAATAAAATGTTTTTGTTTGGTTAGTCGGTGAAAATTAAAAAAAGTAAATAATTATTGATTATTTATAAGTATAAATTTTGTTTATAATATAATTATGTAAAAAGTAAAGAGGGTAAAAATGGTATTTTACATATCTAAAATTTGTTTACTTTCCTTTTGATTTGGGGTAATTTAAATATTAACATTTTGAAGGAAAATAAAGGATCCATAGTTTTCCTTTATCTAAAAAAAAAAAGAGTTAATCACACTAGGGGAAAAATTATTTCCCTTGTATTTCTTCCAAGTTAAACTCTAAAGAAATCCTAAAATTTAAATTTGTGATATCATATCAAGTTACTAGATCGAAAACAACAATTCAGAAGTTAAAAATTATTAACACCAAACTGATTTTTATATTTTTTTTTTGGCTAGCAATTGATTTTGATTAAGAAATAGAAAATTTTTTTTCTTAACTGTCCCGGACAATATCCGGTGTCTATATTTTGTTATTAACTTAACAAAATATCTTACATCCATGAGGTAAAATATTTTATTAACAAACCACTAAATTTTAGTATAACATAATATAATACCAGCGCGAAGTTAGAAAATATTTTTAGAAGGCCGAAATTAAATTTTAAATTTTAATAGTTTATATCTTTATAATTTTTAAAGGATTAAATCAAATTTTTTATTATTTTTAAGGACAACCAAAGTGTAATTTTATCTTTATTAATTTAAAATTTTAAAATTTCTAAATAACCTAAATGGACAATTTTCCATTTTAGGGCGAGCCCCTGTCAGCCCCTAGATATGCCACTGTATAATACATTTGGTGGTAATAAATTTTATAGTTGAGTAAGATTATAAAATATTTGATAGAGGCAAGATATTTGGTTTAAAAAACCACTAAAATTTGGTATAGTATAATATATTAAGTTGGTGGTAAGAAATTTTGTAATTGAGTAAAATATTTTGTAATTAGATTAGCAAAATATCTTACACATTCTTATAAAATATTTGGTAATGAGGAAAGTATTTTGTTATGAAAAACAAAATGCGGTTATAACAAAATATCTTATGTTTGTTCTAAGAAATTTTGTTATTTTATAAGGTATTTTATTATTAGTTGCAAATATCTCACATGGGTTGTAAAATATTTTGTTAAAAGGTAAGGTCTTTAATCACAAAAATAAAATAAAATATTGTTATAACAAAAAATCTTAGGTTTGTTATTCGCTTTACCAAATATCTTACACAAGTAGTAAAATATTTTGTTAAAAGGTAAGGAATTTTGTTTTTTGTTTTTAAACAAAATTTTGATAAATAAAATTGGTATTTACAAAGATATTTTGTTATTATGTAAGATATTTTGTAAAGATAATAACAAAATACCTTAGAATTAACAAAAGTTCTTAGAACAAATGTAAGATATTTGTTATAAAACACAGAATTCGGTAACAAAATGCCTTAGGTATGTTCTAAGAATTTTGTAAGTTCATGGTATTTTGTTATTAGCTTTTACCAAATATCTTAGATGAGTTGTAAGATATTTTGTTATTTTGTAAGGTATTTTATTATTAACTTTATAAAATAGGATAAATTACATTTGTAGTCACCTAATTATTTATAAGTTTCTTTTTTGGTCACCCAATTATGAAAAGTTATAAAATAGTTTCTCAACTATTCAATTTCCTTTTTCTTTTTTTGGTCACTAGCCGTTAAATGACTAATGAAAAGGTGACATGGTAGTTTTTAAAATTTGACATAATAGCAACTTTAACCCTAACATTTATAAATTGTGTCAATTTAGTTTTGATTCTAAAAATTTAATTTTCAACATTTACACATTGTGTAATTTGATCTCTTTTTTTTCTTCAATTTTGCTTTTTTTTTGTGTGACTATTCCACCAAAAAAGTTAAAAAAATATATAAACTAAAATTGATCGAAAATATACCAAAAATAAAAACACTCAAAGATTCAAGATAATAGTTTTCATCTTTTCTCATTCTTTTACGATTAACCCTCAATGTAAAAAATAAAAATAAAACTACAAAAATACACACACCAAATTACACGATATGTAAATGTTGAGGGTTAATTTTTTTGATTCAAGACTAAATTAACACAATGTATAAATGTTAATGATTAAAGTTATTATGCAAGTTTTAAAAACTACTAAATTATCTTTCCATTAATAATTTAATAGCGGATGACCAAAAAGAAAATTTTGAATAATTTGATGACTAAAAAAGAAAAAGTCAAACAATTGATAGCAATTTTATGATCATGACAAAATAAAAATTTATTAATAATCGGATTACTACCGGTCTAGTTAAAATGTAGCATAAGTTGTTATTTCATAAAAAAAATGTTATTAACTTTACAAAATATCTTACGGTAATATATTTTGTTAAAAAGTAAAGGTATCTTGTTTCAAATTTTTTATTATAATAAAATATATTACGCTTATTTTAAGGAAGTTCGTTATTTCCAAAAATAATTCATTATTAGCTTTAATATATATATATTTATCAAAGCTTTAACAAAAATTTTACACGAGTCTTTAGATATATTGTATATTTTGTTAAATGTTAGAAAAATAGGTTTAATACATAATTTAATATTTGATAAAGTACTTAAAAGTAAGGATGCTAACTTTTTAGTGCTTAATTCAAATTTTAGAAATGATTTGATGAAAATTTATAATTAATTAATAATATTAACAAATAACTTTCAACAAATCAATTCTAAAACTCAAATTAAATCATATCCAGCAAATTATATTTGATAAATTAAAATTTGGGCAAACTGAGATACCAAATGATGTATATTTTATTATAATCTATTAAATTTATGGGAACTTTTATTATTTAGGGTTGAGCTCAATGGACTAGGACTAACCCTAATAAAGCAGCAGTCGGTAGCTCAGACTAAAAATCTAAATCTTCTGCTCTCTTTAAGCAAGGTTTGTTTTTCCCTCCTGTTCATAAATTATATGTAAATTCAAAAAGAAAGGTGATCTTGAGAAGCGAAATATGAAGGAAAAAGAGGTGATTTGCATCGCTCAAGACCCCAGTAGTCATAAATTTTGTAATAAATATGGATGAATAGGCCAAGGAGTGTAAAAAATTGAGTTACACAGAAATACTTACGACAATCGAAGTAGCAACTACCTCACGGTTCATTTACAGATGCCCCTTAATACTTTCCAACATTAGACCCATGACAAGGCCAAAAGAGATGGCTCCACATTGCTTGTATCTTTACAAAGGGAAATAAAAATAAGTAAAAACAAAAAGCCAAGAAATAATACTCCATTTCCTCTACAGCATGTCTGTAACCCTCTCCAAACAAAATCCAGATAAATGCTCCAAACCCTGGTACATGAGCACACAAGATATTTTGGATAACGGCTCATCAGAAGGCCTCATTTTTCAGAAACCAAGAACTTCCATACAGAACTGAATATATTAACTCCTGGTCAAGGGAGAACTGCAGCCATTGCCAAAATTTTGAATAGTCCAGTCCCAGAAGATAAATGTCCAAGCATCGCATGAGTTCAACAATGGCCTTCAAGAATCAGAGATTTCCAGAAAAATCATCATACTTAGCAAGCAATAATCAGCAAGATTGCAAGAGTTGGCTAATCCAGGCCAGAATGGCTTTTAAAACATGATTCTAGACAGATGCAGCAATTTCCTTTCCGTGATCCTCCTCACTAATACTCCTCTTAAACCTTCTTAACCATATATCATAATCCATAGGATAAGGCGTTCCGCACAAGCTGTCAACATAATCGGCAAATGCTTTCAATACAGTAGAGACATCACCCAATTTCTGCTGAATCAACCTCCTAGACCATGACGTCTCTCTCCACTGTAGTTCCCCTTCAACAGAATCAAGATCAGGGAAAGCACCTCCACATGCAAAATAAAGCATGTAAACCAGGCTCTCAGCATCTGATGCTGAGCACAACTTTCCCTCCTGTAAAGCATAAGTAGATGAAAAATGAAGGTTCATTGCAGGGCGGTCCCTATCTTCTAAAATAGCATGTCCCCAACCAATAAGGACAAAATAGGGACGACTTTCACCAGATCTTACACAGATCACATTTTCTGGTCGAATGTCTCCATGCCTAATGCCTTCTGATGAGGCAGTAGAAAGGGCAGATAAACAGTCATGACAACACCTGATAGCCTCATCCACACCAAAATGACCTTCACTAACCATATCAGCAACAGTTTCACCAACTGGGCTGGTCACAAGAATCGGGGTGCCACACCAAGGGTGATCACAGTTTCCACCTGAACTGGGTCTCCGGCACTGACCAGGATGAATAATCCTTCCAGATGCACTCAATTGAGGTAGATATTTGCCAGATAGGCCTTTCTGTTTCATAATAGTCAATACCTTGGTTTGTCTCTGAACTAGATACCACAAATTCATATCTTCCCATGCTGGTTCCAGCTGAGAAGGATGAGAACCCACGTAGAGAAAGAGAGACTTTCCTGGGTCTTCAACTGGTGAAGCAATGTAATAAGGAAGCTCACCATTACTCCTGATTTGGTTAATATGATAACCTCTTTCCCAGTTTGAATCCTCCAACCATAATACAGATCCTACTTCCAGCTTCAGCGACTCAGACTCAAGCTTGACAGATTCATCCTGAACTTCAACAATTTCGGGAGAGACACCATGCTGCTGGAACCTAAATAAACCACTTCCATTCACTCTGGTATCCCCCAACTGCCTCTCCAGTCTCCTTGTTTGGAGGCGACAACCATGGTCGGCAGCTAAATCTTCAATGGAGTGCTTAGGCAGACCAGCAAACTGCATAATACAGTAAAATGTTGCAAAAGTTACTTGCAAAGCACCAATATCTCCCCAGTTGGCATTCCCAAGCTTGTTCCAGATCCTATCAACTGGAGATACAGCAATTCTGGCATGCCTTTGTATCCACTCAGCAGCACACTTATAGACATTATTCACATCAAAATCCATTTTATTTACATCTCCTTCAACTTTAACAACGCCACCATATTGAGAATCAACAAGAAGAACAAAGGCAGAATTTGAACTGAGAGGAAGATTCTGTCTGCTTAAGCTCCTTGATATGAGCATGCGCAAGGCATAGAAAAGAGCCTCACCTAGGACATGCAGAGAAGGCTGTTGTTCGCTTTCCCCAACAAGGCTTTGAATACCAGGCCTCAAAAGAGCCAGTTCAAGAAGATTGTCCCACTTTCCATGAGGATGTCTTGGGTTCTTAAGCAATACACCAGAAGCACAGAGACTTCCAAGTCTCCCACTAGCTATCGCATTCTCTGCCTGGTAAAATTTTAAATTTTCTTTGTAAAGACAGGCAACAGAGAAAGGCATTGGCTCATCTTGACTCCAAAATGCCTCCCACAAGCCCTTCACAGTTGCATGTAAAAAATCTTCAACAGCAAGATATGCAGTTGCTTCTGCAGAATCAGATGTTGAAGCATAAACAGCATTTGGCATCCGAATAAGCTGTTGGAACGAAACTCCTTCCAAAGCATAGTCAAATTTTTGAAGATCTATTAACTCAAAAGGTACATCAAAGACAGGCTTCATCTGTGCTGACTTCTCATATAATGATTGAAACCAGTCTTCAAGATTTGCAGTAAAAGTTTCACAATCTACAAGTCTGTATAAAAATTCCTTGTGATTACGAGATTTACTGCCAGAGGACACACTGGACCTTTTTGTACCAGACCCAACTGATTCTTGGTCTGGGGACCCACCTGTCAAATATCATGTGCATTTGAGATAAGCTGACAATTAAGAAAATTACATTACCAGGCACCAAAATAGTTTAAACCAAAGAGAATAAGACTTATATTACAGATATAATACAGTGTAGTTAACGGTTCAGAATCTTTTGCATTTAACCCTTAGTTAAAAAGTTACTAACTCCATAAACAGAATACACACAGAGAAACCAAATCACTTCATGCTGAGCTAAAGATGATGATATGATACAAACTCTAGAAATCAACCAATACCAGACCAGAAAGTCCTTAATAAATTTTTTAAAAAAAATACCATGTTACAGGTTATCCATTTGATGTAGCCCTAATGAGGAAAATAAGATTTACCATGCCTCCCAACAATTTATCCCAGCCATTTGCCCCACTTGATGTGGCAAAAATCTGTTGTTTCAACTTTTAACATGCATTATTAATAGTTAATCCACTTTGGTAGATGTTTCTGTCACCTTTGATGTTGTCCAACAAACATTTGGCGCTTCAGGTGGAATAAAAAGTTGTAACAAAAGTTTTGGAGCAAGTAGCACCACTCCCCGCAGAATCTTAAAAGAAAGACTTCAGAAATTATTTGAAATTTAAATTGTCAAAACACAAAATTCATTTCTTAAAACTCATTATCTCAATCATTGAAAGCTAACCAAATGTCTGAAAAGATATCCATTTAACTGAGCTTCACATAAAAATTAAGCCCAAATATATCATAGAAAGTCCATATCATAAATAATAATATAAGTCCAGAATTAAAAGATCATTTCCTCTAATAACCATCAAAAGGAGTACTCCTCCAAGACAATGGCTCAACTGCTAAGTTAGATGAATTTATATGGAAAATAAAATAAATAAATAAGAAAAGAATGAAAAAGAAAAAGAAAGACAAAGGCAATGAATGTTCCACTTTCTGCCTGTTAATATTTTGTAAAGATGCTTTATTACAGTTCCAGTAATTTTTGCTTCACTTGAAACATGTCACGTTAATCTACTGATATAGAGTTTAATCCAAGATAGACAGTCAGGATGTTGTAGAATAATAAAAACAAGGTATTAATGTAATAAATGTGCATTATGGGAGCTTATGAAAGTCATTATCTGCTTTCACTATTCTATTTATTCATATACATATTAGTTTATTCTCTCATTTATCAGGGAAGAAGAGCAAGATGCTTCACAAAGTTCTTGTAAAGGCCTAAGCCATAGGTTTACAATAAACCTAGCGACATCACCAACAAAAATCCATTTCAATTATATTAATTGACAGAATCTTGAAAGAAAGTTATATTGTATGGCAAGAAAATGGCAATGCAAAAGCACAACTTCAGAAGAAATGGTTACCAAACAATGATTATGCAACTCATATGTAGAAAATACCACAAGATTTCCTAATGATGGAAACATGCTAGTTGAGGAATTAAGTTATCTAGACTAGTAAGTTGGTTTATATTAATTTTCTTTACTTACCAAGTATGAAGGGTTAAGTGTTATAATTTGCATCTCTACCAGGGTTTAGTTATAAATACCTATTATTATCTTAATAATGCATAGGCTTGGAATATGATGTGTTTGAGATACTGATATTTTATTGGATTTTTAAAATTTTGGTTATTGATTTAGACTTTTTGATTGAGAATTCTGATAACATTTTGAGTGCTTTGAATTTGGAATACTTGCACTAAATCATATCCTCTCAAGCTGACCACTTTAAGTAAAAGCATATAGAAGTACACAAAGCAAAAGCCATTCTTATGGTTGTAACTTAATGCACAAATGAACCAGGTACAACTATATTCAAGAAAGAAAAAATCCCACAAGAAGGATTCTATTATCATTGATCTATGACTAAAATTTCCACCATCACTCAGGATTGTAACTTCACTTTTTTTCTTACATCATGTTTTAAATTTTAGCTCCGATCTCTTTATACTGCAAAAATTCTAAGTTTAACCAATGTAATGGCTTCAAACATTCACAGAAACCAAAACAATGGTGTTCAAGAGAAGGAACAAAAGGAACATGAACAGTAAAAATCTTCCACAAAACAGAAACAAAATGTGAAACTGAGATTATATAGCCTTCTGCACTGTATTTGTGAGACAGTTTTAGGCCAATAGATGCATCATGTGTAGTCTTGTATGCCAAATATATTCCTCTAGGTCATTTTTCAAAGCGAAACTAAAGCATTGAAACGCTAATATAGTGACATAATGAGTTAAAATCACATTACCATGTTACCTTAAGAAAAGCTACACACGAGAAACCCCTATGTGGCATCTAATTGCACACAGAAACAACCTTGCACAAAATAAGGCTGCTATTGTTGGATTAAGGAAACTCTATACAGTAAGAGAAGCCATTGTATTAAAAAGTCCATTGCAAGGCACAGACAAATGCAGCAAAACAGAAGTTACAGCTATCGATATCACCTTCTTGGCTGATGGTGCTAATGCCACAGAGCAGTTCCAGACAGACCATGGACAACTAGTGTATTTGTCTTAAAAAGGCTAAACTATATCAAATGGATCGATAATCAACTTAGATACAAAAAATTAAGAACTGGAGGTCAAAGAATACACCTCAATTTTTGTTATACTTAGTTACTTATCTTTCCCCAAATTTCCTTTCCACGCTTAAAAAGGTTTTAACCAAAATTTTAAAAAGTTCTGTTTTAAAAGAATGCAAATTTCAATATATTTAAGCTAACAAGAAAGCAGTATATGTTAAGGGAAAGGAGCAGATAATTAAAAACATATATACATAAATAAACAAACAATTAATGAAAGAGAAAAAAAAAGAGAGAGTAAAAAACGTGGGGGTGGAAGTAAACAGAGTCAAAAGCGAGGAATGGAGACAGCAAAGAGAGAATTTAGGGTTTAAATTTGGAGGAAGAAAGAGAAAAGAAGAAAGAATATACCTTCCATTCCTTCAGAATTCAGATCTCTCTCTCTCTCTCTCTCTCTGTGTCTCTCTATTTTCAACTCCTCAGTCGAATAGGATTTCTATTTCTGTTCCTTTCTCCATTTTGTTCCCCCCTCCCCTTTTTTGTTTTGTGTGCGTGTGTTGTTGTTCACTCAATTCATTATTATTTCAACAATAAAAATATGCCAAACATCCGTTCTAATACATTAAAGAAAAGAAACTTTCGTTTTTATTTCATTCTAATTAGTTTTCTAATTTTATTAAAAGTTTTTAGGCAGACAATTAGTTGAAATAATTAAATAAAATTAAAATTTGAATAACTCGCATCATGAAAGTTTGAAATATGCTCTCACCTATTTGAGTAGACAAAAATATTTTTGGCAGGAAAAAAGATTGTGTTCAGCCGTAACCTTGTGTCCTAACCTTTACTATATTCATTCGATGAAGAGTGATCGAAATAAGCTCTTGAAGTTTTCATAGTCTTTCAAAAATGAGAGTGGAACAAGGGAGGATACACTAGTCTTTTATTTAAAACACCTCTTGATTAAGCATAATCACATGTAGGAATTTTGGAAATTTAAAATCAAAACGAGATATCCCTTTGAGGGCAAAGAATATAGTATTATGATTTGTAATACGATTACGAGTTGTATGTTATATTATATCATTTGATTCATTTGCTAAGATTTTTAGAAGTATATTTTTACTAAATTATCCTTGTTATAGAAAATGTTTTTAATAGTTTTAATTCATTTAAATTTTTTTAGTCTCAATTTCTATAAAATAATGATTAATTATTAGGATTCTACTTTTTATTACAATTTATATATTGATAGGTAAATCTATGATATTGAAATAAATTTACAAATCATAAATATAATAATTCACAAAAAGTTATTGCATGACCAATGATAATTATAATTATAACCAAAATTAATATACTAATAATAAAAGGGCAAACTACATTGCAAATCACTTTAAAATAACGTCATTCATATTTTGGTCACTCTAATTTTTTTTGTCAATTTAGTTATTGTTGTTAGAGAAATTGTTCAAAATGATCACTCAAACGTTAAACCATTAACGAATTGCTGACTGGACCTATTACATTAACATTTTTTCCCACCTAAACCATTATAGTGACTTCTTCTCTACATTGCTCAAGGCACAACCCCAACTACTTAATGATTTGAAGGCAAAGCTCTGGTCTAGATTTTTTTTTCTCTCGGAAATCTATTTGTTGCTGCATATAATCTTTGACAATATCCTCATATGGATAAAGCTTTAATCCCATACTTGCCAGTTTTTCTGCTATTACAGTTTTAAAAAATTGCCCTGCAAGTGTATGTTACAATGTACCTGAATGACTGTCAATGTATTGCTTTCTAAGTGGGCATTGGACTCGACACAAAAAAATTTGATATGCATGTCATCATCGAGGTTAACTTCTAGCCACAATGCCAAATCTTGGTTATATTTAAAATATTCTAGCTTCTTATGTTAAAATTTGAGCTCTATAGTAATATTGTTATACAGTGTAAATGTGTCTATTGACAACCAATATAACAAGATGTTACTAGCGTTGCTGGAATAATGTGTTTAATAAAGAGCAACAAGTAAAGAATGCTACCAACAGGAATGTCATAAATATCTACATACATCTATGAGGCCTTGCTTAGAGAATGATTCTCTTTCATAGTACACCCTCTAATTTTTCATTATTGCAGACTTAAAGTTGCACTCACTCAGTGAATTCTTTTACCACTCAACTTTTCCTACTGAAGGTTTTTATCAACTTTCACAAGAGTGAAAGGACTTCTCAAATTGCATTGATAACTAGTCCTTATTGAACATATAGGTTGTAAAATTGATAAACTTGGTTAATTGAATCCATGTATTGAAATATCTAGGGATGACCTAAGGCATTATTTAGTAGACACATTAGAACTAAAAAAAGGTTGACCCGATACATGAATCCCCTAATACCTTATTTTGAGCCTAACTCCATTTTCTTGAAGAACCATAATTGAAACCATGAACTTATTTCATATTATTTTTATCTTTTTTCTTGGTCACGACCCAAACTTAAACGTTAGACCATCGATATTAAGGGTTAGGTAGATACATTGCAGAATTTTCAAAATAAAGAAAAAATATTGAGAGTGAAAAATAAGGAACAATGTAGTATAGTGAGTATAAGATTCTTGCAAGCTTGTGCTTTAGTGAAAAAAATCGATTGGAAGAAAAGCTTCGTAAAGGCTAAAAGGCAAGCAAGAAAATCTTGAATAAATAAAAGCAAAGTAAAAAAAAGAAGAAGAAAGAAGAAGAAGAAAATACTCATTTTTAGCACAAAAGACTAAAATGATTGTACTCGTTAATATTATACTGTGTCTTAAGAAATAGAGAGAAAAGGAAGGTGAGAGAAGTGGATATAAGGTGGTGAGCTTAACTGGGACATTGGTGGAGTATTGGGAACAACATAATGTGTCAAGTTATTTTTGTGCTTAACCCATTTTGTCGAGCCTATTCTTGAAATTTGAACCAACCTAGGCTGCAGACCGTTACAAGCCGAAATGTCCTATGTGACCTAGGTGATACACGGCATGGATGAAAATTGAACTGGGTTTTGAAAATTCTTACCACTTATATTTTTCTTTTAGCATAAATGTATATTAGTGTATTTGTTTTGATGGATAACTATGCTTGACATTCTTTGGTTTGTTTGCTTTGTAATTTATTAAACGAACCTGTCTAACTCTAGAAATCATGAGTGAGATACCTATCACGTTAGAACTGTAACACCCCTAACCTGTCTTCATTTTCAGATTAAGGTTACTAGATATTACAATAGTTAACAAGACGATAATACATTAACACAATTCAAAGTATATAATTAAGCATAAAAGGCTAATAATCATTTACTATTCATAGCATAAATACTAAAACGAGACTTAAATCAAGCTTTTGGAACCCTAAAATTAGTTTAGAAACAAGTAGGGACTAATTTGAAATAAAAAAGAAAAATGAGGAAAAAACTAAAAATAGGGGTCACACGGTCATGTGATAGAGCCTAGATCGTGTGGTTCAAAAACATGGTTGTGTGGTCAAACTGTGTCACAACCTGAGTCCTTGTAACTAAAGGTCACATGACTATGTCGCCAGACCGTGTAACTCTATAAGACCGTGTGGACAATCCTGCACCAAAAATCAAATAGGCCACATGGTTGTGTGGGGTGACCGTGTATGGCATACGAGCGTGTGGCAAACCATGTCCTAGGCCGTGTGCACCTAAAATAACTTCAAAACCAAGCCATTTCAATTACCATTTCTTAGGTTACAAGCCATACCATTTCAATCCATTTTTTACCTATTCAAAACACATTGAAACATGTCAAAATATACTAAAAACATTCAAACTAAGTGCCTAACCAATATGCCCTCATTGGCACCACAATTCAAGCATTAAACCATACACATTCATCAATCACATTCACCATCAAGTACCTAACATTCAGGTCATAACACCTTACCACAATTCAAACTAATCTTTCAGGGCATGAATCAACTTGCTCATGTGGATATATATAGACATAATTAAGCCTAAAGCACCAACTATGTACACATCCACAAACTTTACATAACCAAAGTTTTAAACAACATCATTATAAGCAATTGAACTTAGAAACTCTTAGTGCATGCCATTTATAGCCCAAAACCAAAATGATCAAAACTTCCACCAAGTTAATGAACTTATAGTGTGAGCTCCGACTTAAGCTTCTAACTGACCATGACTTCCAATTATCTATAAAGAAAGAATGCAAGAGACGTAAGAAAATCAATAGTTAGTAAGTTTGCATAAAACTTAAACATAAATTTACCGATTAGGAATCAACTTAAACAATTCATGCATAATTTCATTAATTAGCTCATAAGCTCACTCATTTCCTATACACACCACAAACCTTACATGGTAGTGAATTTATAAATACAAGATATAACATAACCATGACATGATACCTTTATAAGAAAATGGATATTGAACTCAATTCATTCATCCCATGTTCATTTAACATAATACATTTCACTTCAATTATTCATATCAAAATCATCCATTCACATGACTAATTTCATATAGCCATTTCATATATCCATTTCCATTTATACATTTATCACCCGATGAGCCAAATGAAATAACGTCAGATACACAGGAGCGATGTTCACACAAGCTGTAACTATATATGCTCACACAAGCTGTAAAATGGGTCTGTTCACATGAGTTGCGGGTCGATATGTTAGGCTACACGATGCTGCTCACACGAGCTGTGGAGAATCTACAACAAATGTAGGACCTCAGCCATCGGTAGGACATTCAAGACCAACACCCGAAACGGTAAATACCCCTAATGACATGTCATTTGTATCCTAAGTATTCACGAGGTTCATACGGGCCATATTACACATTCAATTAATTTAACTTTATTCATTTTCAAACCATTACAAGCACATATCCATATATTTCACACTTTTCATACATAATTATCAATTTAACTAATACGCTAATTTAGTCCAATTCACTAATTACCATATATCAATCAATTAACCCATTCACAACATGTATAGTAGTAAATAATCATAAAAAAAGTAATTAACTAGATCAATCAACATACGAACTTACCTAATAAAAAATGGTTACGAACGCGATGTCGACGACTACTCCGCTAACTTTCTTTTTCCGCGATTATTGTCCGGTTGATTCGTTTCTTGGTCTAAATAATAGTTTTAATTCAATTAACCATTTAAAATCACTTAAAAATTAAACTTTTGTAGATAAACCTTTTTATTATCATTTTATGATTTTACCCTAAAATTTTCACCCTTTATGCAATTTAGTCCCTATATTAAAACTTAGAAAGTTTTCACGATTAACCTAATAACCATTAAGAAGATGATGGGTGTCGAAACCACCAAAAACAATTCCTACAATAAAATGACTCTAAAAAATAGTAAAGAGTAGTAGGGTCGAGTCTATAGGGATTGAAAATTATGATCAACTTCTATATTTTTCTTATGAATAGAATTTCGGTCAAGCTAATAATCAAGGCAATAGCCGTGCCCACGACTCAAACAGACCTACTCAAAAATAAATTAAATAAATTATGGGAGTTGGCAATGTCTAGAAATTAAATAATTAAGATAGTAGAAATAAGCAATTAAAGAGATCAAAAGTAAAATTAAATTAGAAAATGAATTTGGGTTTTGATAATAGAACAAGTAAGCCTTAGTCCTAGACTTGATGAATTCTGATCTCTGAACTGATCCTCGAAATTAGTCTTCTCCCCCAAATAATAAGCTGGTTATAGCGGCTAAAAATGTCTTAACCGCAAAATCTTTCTCTCATAGTTGGTCCCGGTATGACCTGTAAACCAACCCTTACAAATTATCTAACTGAGATACACACGTTCCCGATTCAAGATTTCGATAGCCTTGTGCTCTGAAGAACCCAACTCGAATTAACGGCCTCAACCGCACAGGACGTTTAAACTCAATTAGTATCTCTTTTCATTTGTTCTCGGAGATCTAAATATAACACGATCGACTTGTTTCCCCAATTGTCCGCAAACATGACTCTAACCCAATGCACTTTTTGATTTAAAATCGAGTTAACTTTAAGGATGAATTTGTCAATCCCGATATTCAGGAAAAATAGTGAATACCGATTGAAAGGATTTTTAGTATGGATACATATCTCACGTTTCTTGATATGAAAGAATACCGGCCTAAAGCTAAGTTAGAATTTAGTGAATCATGAAATTAATCATGCTTTGATTGGTTATGGAGTGGATTTGAATGAAAAATGGTGAAAGTTGGAAATGGAAGGGATTTGGAAAGCAATTAAACTAATTTGCAAAGAAACAAGCAAATGAAAATGGAATGGCAGTACCGACACGCATGAAATTGGAAGGGAAAAAATGTTTTAATTTAATTGCTTAAGCAAATTCAAGTGTGTCTTTAAGCTACCAAAGATGCCCTATTTATATAAAATTGATTTACTAAATTTTTCCTCACTACCCATTACGCAAAATTAGAATTAAATAAAAAGAAAATCAGATTTTCTTCTAATTTTGGCTTTTACAAGGTCAAAAGAAATCTGTTAAGTCCTTGACTATTTCCAAGTTTTTGATTCGGCCCCATTTTATTGACTATGCTGCAAATTAGCTCTTTTCTACTCGTTTTTACTCATATCATCCCAATCGTATTCCTGACAGGATTAAAACATAAAATCACTAATTTAGCAGGGATCAATTCAAGAATTAACCGATTTAAACACAAAAAATAAACAAATTTAACATGTTATCAGAAGAAGTCATTGTAGTCCCTCTACAACCCTTAACAACTGAATATTTACAATTAAACCATGCCTATTTCAAAATTATAACAATTAAGTCCGTAAATTCAAAACTAATTAAAATTACTTTACAAAATGTTCCTATTTTGCTAACAAGTTCATCAATCTACCATCAAACTTCAAAAACACCACAAACTCATCAATGGAATAATCTAAAACATTTAACAATTTTATGAATAAGTTCACGGGTTAGCTAGATTAAGCTACAACGATCTCAACAATATAAAAATCATCGAAAATAGACTCAGAATATGTACCATGCACACCAAATAAAGCTTGGCCGAAAGCTCCCTGAGATAATAATGGTGATTTTGGTTCTAAGGTGAAAAAGATGAAGACGATGGTTGTTTCATCTTATAGTTTTGTTTTAATTATATTTTATTATCAAATTACAAGTTTACCTATTTTAAATTAATCACATTTTCCTATAATTCAACACTAAAACTGTCCATTATGCTTTAGTTAGGTAAATATACCATACAAGGCCCTTAATTCATGATTTTTCATCCATTTAATACAAATAAACCTATAGTGATTAACTTTTGCAATTTTTATGATTTAGTCTTTTTCACTTAATTAACTATCTAAACGTTAAAATTTCCTAGCCAAATTTTAATACGACTTTGTAATACCCTGATATATAATAAATAAATAATAAAATACTGAATCACTTGTTGAAATTGTGTCCCAAAATGATGCGAGCATCAAGGCCCAATCAAGGGAGCATCGACATAATGGGCTAACTCTACCTCAAGGCCTTATTACTAGATCGAAAGCTAAGCAAATCAAGTCCAGATTGAATGTAGTAATCTAAGAGCTTATGATGAAGTCCCTACAGGCTTATTTAAAGGAAAAAGAAGATCAAGATTCAATTTCTTGGCCCAATCCTATCATATATGAAAATTCAAGAGTTCAAAGATGTAACACCCCTAACCCTTATCCATAGCCGGAATAGGGTTACAGAGCATTACCAGAATAAATAGATTAAATACAAACATTTCATATCATTTAGCATTCATGTCAGATATTATTCATAAAGTCCCTTATATGAGTCCTTGAGACCCAAAACATGCATTAGAAACAAATCAGGACTAAACTGGGTACTCAAAGAATTTTTCGCGAAATTTTAATTTTTTTTCTTAGGTGCAGGGGACACATGCTTGTGTCACAGGCCGTATGGGTATTCGAAATAGGGCACACGGTCGTGTCCCAACCCATGTCTGTACCCGTGTTACTCTCTGACTTAGGTCACACGGGCAAGTCGCATGCCCGTGTACTAAGCCGTGTATAGGTGCAAGGGTCACATGGCCAAGTCACACGCCCATGTGCCAGGCCGTGTGAAAAATCCTGAGCATTCTGTTTTGAATTTTAAAGATGCAGGGGACACATGACCAATACACACGACACACGGCTGAGACACACGCCTGTGTCTCTGCCTGTGTGGACGAAAATAGGCCATTTTCAAGCCACATTTCTCACTCCATTTGTCATCAACCTAACTCAACACTTTTACACATCAACAACCTATATCGTAGCATTCAAATCAAACTAAATCCAAGTTTTATGCATATATTATCATCACATATACTCTAGTATTCAAACTTATCAAATTGACCAACTTCACATATATGCATACTTGTACTAAGTATTAACATATCTATAAGATTATCATCATTCAACTATACCAAACACTCACATCTAACATGATATAGACTTATATGCACATCAAAACATGTTCATCACAAGCCATTCCTATGGCTAGATATAAAAAAACATTAATGAGCCCACATTGTCCAAATTAACTTAGACATGCCATTATAACCAGAATCAAATCATCCAAAATTATAGATAGAACCAATGGATAGTGTGATAAAACTCCGACAAGCTTCCAACTCGTACGAGCTTTTGATAATCTGTAGGGTAAATAAAAACAAATACGTAAGCAATGAATGCTTAGTAAGCTCGTGTAGTTTTTAATCATATTAGTTCATTTCAAATATGAAATCTATACATATCAAGAGTAACCTAATATTGATACCACAATACTCATGAAGCTATATTCATCAATTCACAAGGTGAATAAATCCACAGTATCACTTATACATATTATCCCAAGCTTAGTAGGATTTGATATAACTTTAACTCTTCCAAATTTCTTTATTTCCATTTTCATTTCTTTACTTTCCACGCTTATTCCATATGCATGACACACAAGTCATAAACATATCATTCAACCATGGTCACAAACTTGTGCATTTAACTAAAGCCTTTTTCGAATTGATCACATGATAAGTCATTTCATAAGAAATTGCATAATTTAAACCTTACCACTTTTTCATGAGCACTAGCATATTTTCACTTAAATACTTACCAATTCAATGCATCATATAAATAATCATATTACCATTCAATCAATAGCTTGGCACTTGCCTAAGCATCAGGCAACAACACTGGTTAGCGTACTTGCGCATATTACATATAAATTCAACATTGATAAACTTGTTTTCTCGACATGTCACACTTGAGTTTATTACTCGTCTCAACATACATAATTTCCTTGTATCAACGTATCAAAGATAGTCACATATTTACATGGCATGATACATATCATTCTCTTGTCGTTTCTTCATAAACATATATTATTCATTTCATTATATCAATATTTCATGCATCATCATTTTCATGAATTTCGTGTATATTTATTCCGGTAACAGTTCATAATCATGAATATACATAATTATCAGGCAAGTTTCACATACATATATTTTCCATGTCATGTTTCAATATATCAAATAAATATCATTTCCATGTATTTCAGGTATATACCAGTAATAGTTCATTTCGAACTCGTGTTAGCTCATAACAGAACTTTACCCGTTGAATCATTTAAAATATCGATGGATACAAAGGTAGTACACATGAAGTGTACGAATCTGAAATCTGTCAATTCATATTCGGGGGTGCTCATTTGAGCACATAATCGGGAAGCCCTCTCTCGAGCCATATAACATGAAGTTCATGTGAGCCATTAACGCGAAGCTTATCTGGGCTATATAATGGGAAGCTTATAAGAGCCAATAACAGGTATCTCCAAAGAGCCATTAATCGGGAAGCTCCAAATAGCCATATATCGGGAAGTTCAAGCGAGCCATATTGAGAAGCTCACAAAGAGCTTTTAATTAGGAAGCTCACGGAGAGCCATATAACGAGACACTTATAAGAGCTGCGATGTGCCCACAACACATGCAGGATCCCAACCGATCGTGATGCTTCGAAGAACTATTAACGGGAAGCTCGCAAGAACTATATAACGAAAAGCTCGTAAGAACCATATAACGGGAAGCTCGAGAGGGCCAAATATCGAGATGCTCTTTTAAGCTGTGGTGTGTCTGCAACATATGCAGGGCCACAACCAATTTGAGAATCTAATATCCAATCGAATTTTATTTATTCAAACGAGACTTTATATTTATCAAACATCATCGGATATATGATCAATTTCATATATATGACATTTACACAAATTCAAAAATAAAACATTCAATTCAAACATATAAATATAAAAAATTTAGTTACATGAACTTACCTGGCTAAATTGCAAAAATACCAAGATTTAGGGGTATTTTTGTAATTTCCCATTTTCCTCGAATTTCCACCCAATCTTGATCTAAATTAATAATTTCATTCAATTTATTAATTTATACAATAAAACAATTCATTTCCTGCAATTTGGTCACTTTTGACATTTTTACAAAATTGCCCTTAAAGTTTTACTTTTATTTAATTTAGTCCCTAAACTCAAAACATGCAAATTAACCGTTTTTAATAAAAATTAAAGCTAGAAAAATATTAATGGCATTCAATACAGCCCATTTTTTCAATAAATTCACAACAAACTCTTGTATTTTTACCATTTCAATAATTTAGTCCCTAATCGGGAAATTCATCAAAAATCACTTAATAAAATACTTTTAATTAAAAAATAATATCTCAAATTCATAATTTAACATGAAGAATCATATTTATTCATCAATGGAAACATCCAAAATCTTTAACAAAATCAAAAACAAAGGTAAGATTTAGTTGGACTTAATTGTAACAATCTAAAAATATAAAAATTATTGAAAACGGAGCTAAATTTAACTTACCTGCAGCAAAAATATGAAAATCAGCTTGTTCTCTCCCTCTTCTCTATTTTTAAACCGAAAATTGGAGAAGAAAAGCCTAGAATGCTTTTAAATTTCAATTTGTCTTATTTAATTCAATATAATTACAATTTTGCCATTGTTTCTTTTTATTTTATTATTTTTTTATTCATATGCCGCCTCATCCATTAATTTAGGCATATTTATCACTTAAATCCTTCCTTATTTATTAATCAAGCCATTTAGTCACTCTATTATTATAATTAGTAAGTTTTGCACCTTTTTCAATTTAGTTCTTTTTAATTAATTAACTATTAAAACGTTAAAATTTTCCAACGTAACTTTAATACTACCTTAATGACACTCCGTAAATATTTATAAAAATATTTATGGATCGGTTTATAGAAACGAGGTCCTGTTATCTCATTTTCTAAAATCACTTGAACTAGGATTTTATCACTCAAACCTAATAATTCATTATAAGCCATAAATTATTAATTCAAAAATATTTTTAAAACCATATTTGACTCGTAAATATTAAATAATAAAATTTATGAGCTTACTCGTCAGATTTGGTGGTCTCGAACCACTGTTTCCGACATAATTAAAAATCAAGCTATTACAAAAGAAAACAAGATTCTGAATATTGGTCTAAGAAACAACATTTTGGAGTTGGAACAAAATGGATCACTATGACGAGCTTAAACGAGCCCAATCTTGCAACGAATGGATCTAGTATGCAAAATAAGCCCACGAGGACGTCCATAAGCCCATCTTGAAGTTTCAACTAGAGTTTATTTGGATCACTTTAGGATTTAGTTTATTTTTCAGTTTTAGTTTGACCCAATCTGTTAATGGCCCAATTAATAAACTTAGTCAAGTCAAGTTGTCTTCCACAATTTTAGGGATTTGTTTGGCTAAATTGTAGGTATTTGTCTTCCACAATTTTAGGAATTTGTTTCTCTTTTATCCAACCTCTTTGTAGTATAAAAAGGAGTATTATCCACCATCTTTAGGACATACTGTGAGTTTTTTATTAATAAAAAAAATATTCTTTCAGTTTCTTTTTGCAAGATTTTTTTCTTATTTGTTTTGGAAGTTGTTCAACACAATTTTCTTAGATTGTTGGGGATCGTCTTCAAGCTTTAACTTGCCAAGAGCTCTTTCTTAGAGGGGAGATTAGAACTAATTGAAGAGAGTTGTTGGATCTCTTGTTCCAAAGGCCTTTTAGGGCGTCTATTCAATTATCCATACTCCATCTTCCATATTCAATTTCGTTCACCCATCATCTTTTTCATCTCTTCTTTAGTTTTACTTGTTCTTTATTTTATTTATTTGCTATCTTGAATCTAATCACTTCAAGTTCTTATTTTCCAAGTTCAAGCATTTGAAAATCCATTTGGTTTACATTTTCTTTGGCTCTAAGAACATCAAAGTTAATCAAATTAGGAGTATTTTTCCAAACTAAATCTATTTTCTTTTCTTTTTTCTTTTTTATTTAAATCATTTTTATCATTTTCATTATTTTCTTCTAATAAGTTGTTATTTATTTTTAGGTATTAAGGCTACAATTTTCTATTCAATCTGGTCTAGAGCCTTAAGTCAAATTCGTAACTTGAAAGCTTTTCTATCCTAATCTATTGTCCATATCATAACCACAGTTTTCAACACCACTGAAAATGGGTTGTTATAAGAACTATGTGTTTAGTCACACCATCTTGTTTATAGTGTTTCGATCTAATCTCGTGTACGAAACAAGCTCAAGCAGTTTAATTATATTGAGTGTTTATCTTTTCTTTGTTTTTTTTTATTTTTTTATTTTTGTCATGTTTGCTTGAGGACAAGTAACGAGTTACGTGTGGGGAAGTTTGGTTTGCCACAATTCGTTGTGGAAAATTAGACTATTTTCGACACTTAATGAGCTTAATTCAAGTTGCTTTATGTTATTTTGTTTTGTTTTCCGTTTTAGTAGCTTAGATGTAATTATAAGCAAAATAAGCATTTTTATTCATTTTCTAGTGTTTCCATAACCCTTAGGCCAACTTGGGCCTTGGGAATGATTAATAGGCTATTTGAATGTGCAGACAGCCATTTTAGGCCTAAAAAATACAAAAGATGACAATCATGTCATGACACAAGCATCTAATGTCGCAACACTAAAGATCAAAGCGAAAAATAAAATCCTAGGATGAAACAGGCATTGGTGTCACACTTGGTTTCCCTTAAACCCAAAAATTTGGAATAGTTAAGGGTTAAAATTGAAAGAGGCTATAAGTTGGCAGTCTCTACCAAAAAAATTGATAAATATAGAGGTAGGTTTGAACATATGTGAGTTCCAAATCTAGTTCGATTAGATTAGAACCAATGAGTCTGTTAGTAGGAGACAAAATGATTGTCGATGGATGGTTTCTAAACGGTTGAAGACCATGTAGGAAAGGATATAAATAGTTGGGAAATAACTTCCCTGAGAGACTTCTTCTCGAATCAATTTCACCTTCTTCTCCTCTTTATCTTTCTTGGTTGCTTCGAGGAAGTGATGGCCATGGAAAGCTCTGCATGGAGCGATGATCTTGAGGAATTAGTTGAAAAAGTAAAAAATTTGAAGAGTTGCTGCCAAGAGAAGGGAAACTTTAGCCTTTGGAAAAGCTAAGTTGATAAGGCGAAGAAGCATAAGGTGAGTCTCTACACCCTACCTCAAATTTGATACATGCTATTGTAGAAACTTTCCAGTCATTTGCAAATCATTTAGTAGTAGTTAGTTATGGAAAGGTTATCTCGAGTGATGCATGCATAATGATAATGTGTGTTGTATGCATGATAAGGGCAAATTATTGAAAGGATAGATGAAGTTTGGATGGGAAAAAAAGGGTGATTCTGTTAGATACCGTCATATGACATTGCTTTGTGAACCCGTGATGTGCAAAGCTTCGGGCTTTACAGAGGGGACACTGTAGTGTTAGAGCATTAAGGTATAGGACGACAAATGGAGGAATGGGTGAAGATGTAGGGAAAAAGGAAATTGGAATTCCGTTAAAATTTTGCCATTCGGGATTATTAGGAGTAAATCGTGATGTGTGAAGCTCAGGGCCTTGCGAAGGGGACACTTCGATGTTCGAGCATCAAGGTGGATTCAAGATATGATGATATTGACGAATAATAGGTTTCATAGAGAAACACAATGACGATGGTTAGCAGGCTTTTTGGGGCGACACCGTGGCCTCGGTAAGGTCCTTTAGGGCAACACCTCCAAGAGGTTTAAGGTGTAAGACCATAGCTGGGCTATGGCAACTAGTAGAGTATGCCAGGATAGTAAACGCGTGAATCACGAGGCGTAAGACCATAGCTCGACTATGGCAATCAATAGAGTCCGCCAGGACGTTAAACGTAGGATATACTGTGTAAGACCATAGCTCGACTATGGCAACATAGAAGGTCTGCCAAGATAATAAACACGGGATAGTTTGCCAGGAAACTAAACACAGGGTAGTCTGCTGTGACAGTAAACACTGGGTGAAAGAAAGTAAGACCCTAGTTAGGAGATGACAACCAATAAAGTCCGTCGGGACATTAAAAAGGGGGTGGAACACTAGGATGGTAATTATGGATAGTCACACATAAGGAAAAAAATGCAAATTGGTGAGTGGGCTTGAGGAATCTGCCAAACAAGGAAAATGTAGTAGAAAGGGGAGACAATTCGCCTGAACAGTAATCATAAAAGCCAGTATAGTAATAGAGTGGTAACTCAACATTAAATAGTCATGGAAAATGACACACTAATAGGTGTCTGGTGTATAGGCAACCAAAAAAAGGTTTATCCGAGGATCACAGATAAGGATCTGTCATTATGCACAACCAGAGGGTACTTAAAGAAACCCTGTAAACTAGAGATTTAACATAAATCACGTTGGTTAGTCTACAAGGAAAATGGGGTTAGTTAGAATCCATTGAAAAGAAAGACACACCGCATGATGATATGCCTATCAAGACTAATCCTCTTTAAGGGGAAATCATTGAGGAAGTATCAGCTGAATGACTAGTTATGTGGAGATTCAGTATGAAAGAGAATTCGAGAACTGAGATGGCCACTTAGTTACAGCTGGCTGAGTACTATAGGCCATAGTGGTCTGTAGTAGAGGGGCGTGCTACGCTTAAGGGTAAGGTAATGTGACTAAAGCAAATCACAAAGAAGTAATCTGATCACTATTTAAACTAAGCGAGATTCGGTCCACCAGAGTGGCGTGGGACCTTATTAGTCATGCCAACGGATGGAATGTGAGTAGGTTATACAGGATTATAATAAGGAAAATAGTTTAATATGGACTAAATAAATATGGAATGATCGCCAAATGGGATGTACCCAGGGGCCTTTAGGAGAATAGGACAAAAGGCCATTAAAATAGGACATGGTGGATAAAAGATGTCATACTAGGAATCATTAGATCAAAGAATACAAGTAAAGGAAGGACATAATCTAGGGATATATCAAAACATTTGAAGAATCGTTGAGACTACCAAGGGTTGGTAGGATTTTCTAAGAAAATATTACTTAATGATCTATCTACCAATGAATAAATTTGAAAATAAATTAGAACCCGCCACTTCGGGTAGAGAAAGACCTTTAAAAATTGAGCTGGGAGTTAATCGTGTTTAGCTTTTTTATATTTAAACCCTTATATGGTAGGGGGCCTATTTTAGCGTATTATAGAGACTCACTAAGTTCTTTCGAACTTACAAAGGTTTGACTTGTGGTTGTAGGATTTGTAGATTAAGGAACTTGGGGAGGCATCCAGTCAAATCATGTTGGACCAAGAAGCTTCATTGGCAAGTGCCATGCACATGGGAAGGGGGAAACATTAGAGACTTCGCCTAGGGTTCGAATGTAATGTAATCAAGTAGTTACCCTTGGGTCCAAAATTTAAATTAGTAAACTTTCATTTAAGGATTATGTTTAGATGCATATATATTATTTAATAAAATTCGCTTAAAATTCATTTAGTTAATACTTTGGTCCTTAGTTCAAATCGGGTCTATTTGTGACACTCCATACCCAGATTCGACGATCAGGTCGGGTGAGGGTGTTACAGCCGATGTTGAAGCACTAAAATTGGGTATCGCGACATCGGCTAGGTGTTGCAACACCGGAACCCAGTGTCACGACATCGGCTTCTACGTAGCCAAAAATTCCTGTGCACAACAATTATGATTTTTAAGACAATTAAGAGTCTTTTTTCAACCTAAAACCCTAACTGACATTATAATTGAAGGGACACTTTAGTCTTTTGGATTTTTACCTACTTTTTTTTGTCTATATAAACAACCTTATAGCCTCATTGGGAGGGGAGTCGACCTATGGATTCGCCCTAAGGAGCTGTCAAACAATCTTTTATTTTTAGTTTTTTGTTTTCTTATGTTCGCTTAATCGAAATCTTTTTATTCCAATGTGAAGACGATTGCGGACGGAAATTGTTCCAAAATTGTGCTTCAATTATTTATTAATGAGTATTCTCTTTTCCTTTAATCTTTTATTCCTTTATTTATATTTCGTTAACTTGATCAACTAACGATCGTATGAATATTGGGATAAATTCTTGTGTGTATTTTATATCTTGCATGATTTAGTATGGAACTAATTTATTGATTAAGTAATTATTTATTTAAAATTGAGTGTTTATTCAAGAGTACTTAGTATATTAGGGAGTGACGCCTCTAGTAGAATATCTAGACAGGTGAGACTGAGAGGGTATCCTGTCGAGTATAACTTGTGCCAAGCAGTGAGATTGAAAGGATTTTTGTATGCCTAGGAAGATACTGAAAAGGTGACTTAGGTGGTAACCAATAGTGAAGATGAGACCAGAAGGGTATTCTTAGTTAAGAGTGGTAAGTATCTCAATTGAGGATGATTAGCGAATTAATTGATAATTAGGGATTTAATCAATTATAGGTCGAGAACTCGCATCATTGACACTAGGAATAAGAAATTTCATTAGTTATTTTAGGTTAATTAATTTAATTAATATTTTAATTCTGCATCAACACTATTAATTCGTGACTCAATTATATTAATAATTATTTTCGATAATTAATTTAATAATAAGTTTCTCCAATCCGCAATCCATTGGGTATGATCCTTGGAATATTTCTTGGAGTATTTCATTGTAATACTTTACTATATTAAAATTGGTCCCATATACTTGCGACACTGCTGATTTATTATATATCTTTTTGCTGCAGTATTTTCAGTCCAGACGTTCACATGTCTGGTTGCGGTCACCGATATAAGCCAAAATTGACCGAAATAGGCTGAAACGTACCAGTTTAGGATCGAAATGGTACGTACTGACCAATGCGACCGGTACCAGTACGGTACCGACTACCATGAAATTCAAGATCCAATTGGCATAATGTATGTAAATTAAGAGCTAATTTTTTTTGGAATTAGAATAAAATTAACATAATGCATAATTGTTAAAGACTAATTTTATTATTATGCCGGTTAAAAAATAGTCAACGCCATATTCTCATTAATGGTTCATGAATGGGTGACCAAAAAAAATAATTTAAAACATAGGCAACCATTTATAATTTTCATAATTGAGCGGCAAAGAAAATTATCAATAATTGAGTAACCATCAATGCAATTTACCATAAATTTTATAAGTACTTTTGTAATTTAAATCAAATTTTTACCAGCAAAAAGCTTGTTCAAAACCGTACAAGACAGGTATTCGATTGTCCCATATTCGATTTCCAATTGAATTAACCCCAGTGAAAAGTTTGGATTTCACTTCATCCATATTAATATTACAAAATCATCGGGAGGGGTACATGAAAGAAGTTAAAAATATTCAGTCGGATGGAAAAGATGCAGCCATAGATGCAATACATTTGGGGGATAATTCTTTGTAAATGTTTACTGTCCAACTTAAAGAGAAATTACAGCAAAACAAGTATTTGGGTATACATGCTTCTAAGCAACTATACAATAAGTCACCACATGAGGGTCTCGGAACTAACAGAAATCTCGGATTGCAAATACACGAGCAGTGCCGTCCATGGAAACAGAAACAAGGAACTCCAGATTTGAAGATACAGCGAGAGATTGGATGGCATGTTCATGCCCTTTGAAGGTTTCGATGCATTCCCCGGAGAGACAATTCCATATGCATATTCTCCCATCACAACACCCAGTAGCCAAGAATTTAGATGCTCCAAGCCAAGCTAAGCATGTCACTCCTTCCTGCAAAGTTTGTTTGACCACATCATTACAAATTAAACTTAACCAAATTAACCACGTTTAACCATGAAGCTAACTTATGTTGACCAGTTATAATGAGTAAAATATTAGACAGGTTGAAATGATTCCAAAACCTCGTGGTTACATATGAAACGTGGTGATGAGTTTTGTAGATCCCAAATTGTAAGGTTTTGATCCATGCCACCGAAAACAGCCCAAGGAAAGCTGTCGCATATAATTTGAACATAAGATCAAATCAGTCATACAAAAACAAAGCCAGAAATGCAGTCTTCTATGGTAATATGACCATAGGTATCCCCAAGCTGTTCTAAACCCCACTAGGCAAACTTTAGAGTGCATTCCCTTGAGTGGCCTTGCTGAACTCATTTTAGAAGAATTCTTTTATTTCAACAATGAGCTTTGTCAGTTTGCTTAAAATCTTATGGGAAATATTTCTCAAGTTGGAAACCAAAACACTTGCTTTTCTTTCAATTTTCCAAGTAGGTTTAGGGAATTGATCAAACTGATTTGATATTGTTGTCGTTATAATATCAAGGATTCACCAAAACTCTTAAGAGAAATAATTATCTGATGAAAAATGGCAACTACATTCAAACTAGTGAAACAAGTATTGGATTAGCTGAGAGAGAGAGAGACAGCATCATATACATACTTTGGTGCAAACAAAACACATTCAATTGACTCTGGATTGCCATCAGTTGAACCTGTCTGAGAAGAGCAAGAACTAACAACCTGCATTTATGGCGATATTTGCAAGTTAGAGATATTCACAATGTGAATAGAGCCATCCTTCGAACTAAGAACTAATCGATCTCTTGTAGAAGCCATACCTTCCCAGTTGTGATATTCACAATGTGAACAGAGCCATCCTTAGAACCAGTAATAGCTAAAGTTGAATCAGAACTTATAGACAAGCACGTCAGTCCTTCTGTATGATATGGATGACCTAACGAGAAAAAAAATTACTATCAACAATTTAAAAGAGGACTGTGAAAATGAGAGCAAATAAAAAATATGAACTCTTTTACAAAAAAAAATGATATTTTTTTGTGAACATGTTCACTACGTTAGCTAGCTGTGACAGCTGAAGATTCCAATGCTACTATATTTGCGGTCAAACTGCATATCTCTTTAGCTCCTTGATTTCAATAGTATTTTCTCAAATCAATTAAGTTCATGGTCTTTTATATAACCTTATAATCAGGTTAGGTCTGAAACATCAATTAGGACATTTAAAATACGATTTCAGTTGAATACCTCTTACAACATGAATGCTTTCACCACTTCTTGGATTCCAGATCCTCAATGTAGCATCTTCAGAACCAGTACATATTGTTTTGCCTAGTTAAATCACATATATACTTATCAGATTTGCTCAAACAGAAAGCAAGATGCAAAAACAGAAAAGGAAGAGCAAAACAAATGACCTAATAGTAGAGAATGAAAAGTTAATACCATCAGGGGTAAAATCACCACAGGTCACAATGGCATCATGGCCTGAGAATACATTAAGACAGTTCCCATTATCAGCATTCCACATCCAAGCAGTGCAATCCTCAGATCCGGCTAAGATCAGATGACCTTTTGGGTGCCACCTAATCCACTATCAGGCAACAAGTCCATCATTAATTTTCCAAAGAAAACATATAATATTAAGAGTAGTTAGCATCCAAGTATTATGTAGTTTTACCTCAATGCCACCTCCAGGACCCTCAAGTGTGCGTTTGAAATTTCCAAAGGTATCCCAAACTTTAACAAGTCCGTCAAAACCTCCAGATGCAAGTAGTTGTCCATCACTGCTAAAGGCTAAAGTAGAGACTGAATCGGTATGGCCTGCACAGGCGTTGCATTTACAAGAGGTTTAGTAGAAGCATAAGAAATGAAGAATGTTAGAAAAGTCAAAGGGATGTGTGTGTCACATCCACTTTGGCAAAATGCAAAAGTAAAATTGGCTTCAATAAATCACTGAAGAGAAAAACTTGTACTGCAAAAAGAGAGTGAACTGTCTAGATGTTGTATTGTATCATGGCCATACCTTGGAGCTCAGAAGCCCAATCAGCATGACCTATCTTCCAAAGGAACCCCTTATCATCTCCACCCCCAGTAGCCACTAACACTGGATCTGTTGGGCTACAGGCAACTGCATAAAGTTCACCTGGAAAAACATTCATTGCATTAAGATTCTGTACAAATTCTGGTGAGTTTTCTCTCTAAATTCTTTTAGACGCATAGAGGATGACTTTCATAAGGATTTTGTTTTTCTTACAAACTTTCGTAATGATGCTTGATGTTCATCTATTGTGAAAAATAGCCTTCATGAAGGAAGCTAGTAGTAAAGAGTAAATTGAGATAGAATAAACATTACAATAATCTGATGGGACAACCCTTTCTAAATATTCTAGTTCCCATTTCTATATTGATGGAATAATTTCGTAAACAATTCTAAGATCTATTTTCCCCTTTAAGGAAACACAGATTAGTTTTGACATTTGAGCTGGTAATCAAAGCAAGTTTCTCTCAAGAAAAATAGTATGGCAAATTAAAATTCAACAAACATCAATGATTATTTTCAGGAACTAATATCGAATTTCAAATTAAACTTAAAATCCAGATAAATCAAGGTCTGAACAATAAAGTTAAGCCGTTTGAAGCTACCACGAAATCTAATCCCAGCTTTGAACATGAAAACACAAAACAACAACTAAAAAAAGAAATTGTTAATACCCGTATGGCCAGTGAATATGTGAATAGAATCATCTGGATCCTCAATATTTTCAATATCATCCTCATCGTCAGCATCAGGAAGATCTGAATAAACCCACGCACAGAAAGAAAAATACAAATAATATTAAAAGAATATAGTAACAAAGGAAACGTAAATTTAGATAGAGAGACCGAAACCTTCTTCGTCGACATCAACTTCGTGGATTATGTCGGATTCATCAAAGAATACCTGGCCCTGCTCCTCGTCATCCTGGGCTGGCATGTTCTTATTTTTTTTCTTGGGTTTTGTGTTGAAGCAGCTGTGAGAGTAGAGGTTAATAAGGGTTTTTAAAGGTGTCTCACCATGAATATATGTTTCGGTCGTAGTCTTGATGCGTCTGAACTCTGAGTTGGATTTGACTTGTGAACCCAAACTTTGACTCGCCTCACTAAACATCTATACTATATTTAATCATATATGAGGGTCAAAAAGAAAATTTTAAATAACAAATTTAATTGACAGTTATAAAAAATGTTGACTCAATTGAGTTTTTAATGATTCAAAAAATATTAATTAGTTTTATTAATTAATAAAAATTAGCAGTTGATTGATTTGATAGTTAATTTTCATGATTAACAAAATTACTAAAAATTATCTCGTGCGAGTACTAATAAAATTAATTTTTTCAAAAAATAATTAAAAAAATAATAATTAGAATGTACATATAAATAAATTTGAACAACATTGTTTAGATTCATTTTGGATAAATAAAAAAAACTTTAAAAAAATTGTAAAAGAGTTATTGAAAATTATATAAATATTTAAATATGCAAAAACTCAAAAAAGTATTATTCATTAAAATTTTCTAATATATATATATATGTTTAAATAGACAACGTTAGTTTGAGAGAAAAGGTGTTCTCATATTCTCCATCTTTGCCGTCCAAGTTAGGAAGAAAAAAAAATGCTTATTCCATAGCCATTTTCGGTCAAAAATTCTCAAGGTAAAAATGTAAATTTTCATTTAATTTGTGTGAATTTATGATTTTGTCAACCTAGCATATTGTACCCATGTGTTAAAATTTCAAATTGTTATGTTAAATCTAAATTGCCATTAAAGAGTTGTTAACTTGAAAATAATGGAGGTTTAAATGTTTAGCTTAGATTTTGTTAAAATTGTATCAAAAGATAGTCAAAGTAGCTTAGTTTTAAAGGTATAGCTATATAGTTAATTTTTTATATTGGGGACTAATTTCAATAAAGTGAAAACTTTAGAAAATAATGTTATAATTGAAAGTTTGGGTCCTTTATGAAAGAATGTGAAATTAGATTTTTATTTGATACTAAATATTGAAAAATATGAGTATTCCGGATATACGGACTAAAACTACATTATATTAAATTGTTGTGTTTTCCTATGTTTATGTGAAACTGGTATTATTTCTATATCGAATTTATTGTATGTAGTTAAGGATGACGTCGGGTCATCTTGAGATAAAGGAAAGGTGAAGGTCGTATACGAGTAGCCTATTTTGGCTTTTACTTTCATGATTTGAGTTTAATATATATATGTATGACTTGTTACAACTATCATGCATAAGTTAATGATCATACTTGTCAGGTTAATGGTAAGTATAAAATAGTAGGTAACTTGTGAAAAATGTGATGATACTAAATATGATGATATGGATATGATGAATAATATAAAAAACATGTTAATATAATAAGATGATATGAAATGACATGAAATTTATTTGAGCATGATGTGAATTTATTAGGTACTAAATTATGTATGTGAACTATATATGTTTGAAACTTTGATACCCTATTAAAAGTCTTGGATATAGTCGAGTATAGTTGGCATGCCATAGGATTAGTGTACGGGATTGTACTTCGATTTATACTGATGAGGCACGAGGCGCATATTATACTTTGGACGTACCAAAGAGGTGTTAAGAACATTTATATATTTACGTCAGTTTATACTGATGAGGTGTGGAGCGCATTATACTTCACATGTATCGATGAGGCACTGAGTGTCAAATATATTGGTGTGATGGTTCAATGATTCGTGTATCCATCTTGAGTCTGTGTCCGATTAATAGGAATATGAAACATTACTTATTGACATTGTATATTGAATGTTAAAGGTAAATTCTAAAATTGTATATTAAAGTTAAAGCAAAGAAAGATAGCATGTGAAAGACCATGCGATTCAATAAATATGAGCCTTAAGGACTGATATGGTTATAAAACGAATCAGTAGATTAGAGAATGTAACGAGAAAGTGAAATGGTCCTTGTGATATGCTTTAATATACATGTAATTGAGATATAATGGTAAAGAGGTTAAATGTTAGTATATGACATGTTAAATAGCATAAAGCATGTTGGATATAATAGTAGTTGGATTTCATATTAAATTTATTTGTTATTTTGCTTATATTTGGTTATTACTTTAAATCATGTTAGCACCATTGAGCATTATTGCTCAGTGTACGATTTTGTTTATTTTCATGCATAGGTAATGTTAGATCTTGAGGACTCGAGGTGTATGACAGCATCCAGGGCTCAATTATCGACCTAGCAAAGTTTGTACAGTTTTTGATATGCTTGTAGCAAGTGACATGTACCTAGTGTCATGTATTGACCTTTATGTTCATCTTGTTATTTTGGTTCTTTTTGTTGAAAAGTTTTTATTTTGAATGTGACCATATATTTTTAGTGGTATGTATATGTATTAATCTAGTGATAAGATGGTATGCTTTCTCATTTTGGTTATTTTATGCTATGATTGAGATATTGCTTGCATGCCTAGTAAATGAGTATGATAAATGAATCTAGTATGAATATGTATGTTCTTGTGATAATGTATTTATAGATGTTTAGATATGCCAAGGATGCTATTTGGAATTTTTGTATAATGCCCATAATGTGATGGGATGATTTTTTGGGTCACTTTGGACCAAATGGAATTGATGCTTCGTAATCTTGTAAGAAATGATACAATCTTGAGCAAATTGTCTCCATGGGCATGACATTTCCTTGCTAAGGTCACAACATCAAGCTATTGTTTCCAAGGTTGTGACATTCATTGGTAAAGTCACGACAACAAAATTTAATTGTATTTAGTGTCATGAGATGCATTCTTCAATGTCGTAACACGATCCCTACTTTAGCTATTTTTGCATTTTGATCCCTCATTTGTTATCAGCGATTCATGAGAGCTTTCATAAGGTTACTTATAAATCAAATTTGAATTAATAACACTTTTAAAAGTTTAAAATCTCATTTACTTATTTGAGCTCATGATTAAACTTAATTTGTTCATATGATTCTTCTTTTAGATGTTGAAATGAGATCGTAGTTGCTTCAGCAACGAATGTGATGTCTCACATCTTGAATTTGACGATTGCTTGAGTGTAAGGTGTTACATTTAGTGGTATCAGGTCTACAAGTTTAGTTAATTCTCGAACTAAATCAAGCCTTATATTGAGTTTACAGGTATATGCCAAAGTCAAGTCGAGTCTACGCTGAGAACTGGATGTTGAATTATTTCTTGTTTGTGTTTTTAGCTTGAAAATTTTTGATGAATCAAGAAATGATGTTAAAGATTAGATTAGTAGCAAAGAACACTTCGTTGAGGGCAAAAATTAAGATAAGGTCAGGGCACATAGTAATGATCAAGCCAGTGCTCGACTAAGAGAAAGCTTGGAATCAACACTCCGCATCTCTTTATCAAATGTGCGTGGGTCATCATCTTCCTATTTGGCAAACTCAATGTTTAGAAAACTTCCTCTAGATTGGAAGAACTTAGGCCTATGAGAGACCCTCCCACTACGAGAAAGCTCCCTATGCTGCTGATCGTTTGTAGGTCTACTGTTAGGAGTTAGTTTGGGAACCGTTAGTGTAGGGCTTTGAGTATTTTTTGAAAGTTTCTCAAGTACTTCTTTACTTCGAGGTTTAAATTCATTCATGAAAATTTCTTCAAGAAAGGTAGCATGAGTGGACACTATTGCTATTTGCTCTTTTGGGGTTAGAAAACAAACAACCCTTTGTTCCTTTAACAGATCCCACAAACATGCACAATTCTATCCGTGAATCCAAATTCCTCGCATCTTTATCCAATACATGGACTGGGCATCCCCAAATCCTTAAATGATTTAGACTTGGCTTCCTGTCATGCCACAATTCATATGGAGTTTCAGATGTAGCCTTAGCTGGTACATTATTTAGAATATAGCAAGCCATTTACATGGCATATCCCTAAAAGGAAATAGGCAGCTTTAAATAACTTAACATTGATCAAACCATGTTTAACAAAGTTTGATTTCTTCTTTCTGCCATGCCATTTTGTTATGGAGTTCCCAACGCAGTTAATTGGGATAATATCCCATTCTCTATAAGCCAACCTAAAAACTCATCCGATAAATATTCCACACCTTGATCAGACTTAAGTTTCTTTATGGGTAAACCTAATTTTTTTTCCACTTCCACAGAAAACTCTTTGAATTTATCAAAGGTTTCAATTTTGCAGTGTATTAGGTTCACATACCCATATTTGGAACAATCATTAATAAAAGTTATGTAATAATCATAACCACCTCTTGAACTGACGTTCATGAGGCCACAAATGTCAGTTTACACAAGTTTTAAGCTTTCACGACCCTCGTTCCTCGTTCCTTTTTCATTAAAAGATCACTTAGTCATCTTGCCTTCAAATTAAGATTCATATTGTGAAAGATCAACTTCTTTAAGCGAGCCTAAAGTGCCATCTTTCACAAGTCTAGTTGTAACACCCTTACATGACTCGTTCGTTGGATTCGAGTATAGGGCATCACAACTGAACCAATTTCATGTAAAAGATTCAAACACATTATTCTACAATCAAACTATATTACTTATTTATAATATAAAATTACATCGAGACAAAGCTATCTCAATTCTGGACTCTAAGGGAACTTCATAAATACAAAACAATCACTTACATGGAAAAGTTTCTTAAGGTATTCCCTTTCCTATGTGCATGAAACAACACTATAGCATCCCTTGATCCAACACGGTCTGGCTTGGTCCCTCTTTAAGTTCCTTAATCCGCAGTTCCTGCACCTATAGATTAAACCCCTGTAAGTTCGGATGAACATTATGAGTTTCTTTTTTACGCGAGAATAGACCCTATCTTACAGAGGTTTAAATAAAAAAACTAAACACAAATAACTCCTTGATAGTGCGAGTGAATTCTCTTAAACCCATAATGGCTCTGAATTATTCCCAATCTTATTCATTTGTTGATAGTTTGTTAAGTGAAATGCCCCTGGGCAATCCTATCGACCTACGATTAATTTTGTCAGATTTCTTCAAATGATTCACTATTTCCAAGAACTCTGTCCTTCCTTTACTTAATTTCTTCTTTCCACAATGTCCTTATAAGGTAGTCCTACAGTCTACCCTTCTAAATGCCATTGGGTCTCTCCCTCTCGGTAATCTTTCAAAATTTATTTAGTCCATGGCAGACTTCTTCTCTTACCCTAGTTTCGAATGACTTACTGTCATCCCATCATTTGGGATAATTAGTGAATACCCCATCACTTTAGAGGATTAAGTCCCTCTTAGAACAAATAGCGGTTGAATTACTTCCTTGTAATTCACGTTGTTCGAGATACCGTGCTCAAAAGTGTGACATATCCGTCTATTATAGGCTGTTTTAGCCATCAGTACCTCGCAGCTATCATTGGAGTGATTATTTGAGTTCACGATTTCTCTTTTATGTTGGTTCCCTACGGAACTAGCCATTTGATTGATACTTCCCCAATGGTTTTTCTTTTCAAAAAGAATAGTCTTGATAGACATATGCATCACCCAATATATCCTTCTTAGTCAATGGGTTCTTATTAACCCCTCTTTTCTTATTAACCAATCTGTGCAATTTACTTACCTTTCTAACTTATAGGGTTTTTCTGAATGCCTTATGGCGGATCTTTATCTAGTATCCTCGGGCAAACCCTTTTTCATTATCTTGTAAACTAGGTACTGCTAGTGCATCAACTCCCATGACTATTTCATGTTGGGTTACCCCCATTATGCCCTATTATCTTTCGCAACTACTACTCTAGCTGTCCTTTCTAACTTTCATTTCGTCCCTCATTCATCGGCGGATTCCTTCGACTCGTTTGCTAACCATTTCGCCTCATACTTCCACTCTCCTTTTTAATCCCCTTTCCTTTATTCGCAGGATTCTCCCATGATTTCTATCCTGGCTGACCACCCGTGTTTATTATCTTAGTAGACTACCCCGTGTTTAGTGTCTCGATAGACTTCACAAACTGCCATAGCTGAGTTATGGTATTGCTCGTCAGGTTTCATGTTTAGCATCCTGTCAAACTCCGTTGGTTGCCATAGTCGAGCTATGGTTTTACACCTTGTAACCCCCGTGTTTACTGTCCCCATGGACTATCCTATGTTTAGGGCACGTTTGGTTCGCTATTATGAAATAGAGTTGTAATAGAATAGAGTTTAATGGAATAAAGTTGTAATCAGTAATTCAATTGTTTGGTTGAATGGAATGGAATAGAACTGTAATGGTATTCTTGTGTTTGGTTGAATGGAATGATGTTGTAATAGTATAAGAAAAAAAAGCTAAAATGACCAGACTACCCTTAACAGATTTTTTAAAGTACATAATTATTGTTATTAAATTTTGCTAAGATTATTATTAAAATAATAAATAATTTAATTATGTTTTAATATAATTATTACTAAATATAATTAAATAAAAATAAAAATAAATAATTTAATAATATTCTTAATATAATTTTTATTAAAATCATAACATAATCTCATAGGATCATAGTTGCCAAAATTACAAATATTGATCCAAAAGCAATAATTATTCTCATTTTTATATATATAAAAAATATCAAACATTTATACACCAAAAAAACCCATGTTTTAACTTCTCTATGAGACTACCCTAGCCAACCAAAAATTTGTAGACCAAATTAAAAGCCATGCAAAATGGATTCCACCATAAAGTGTTAGAGACATGGGAGATATAAATTCCATTGGCAGCCAACCAAGTCATCACCAAAGTTAGACCAACCAATATGTATAAATGAACACTAACAAAACATAATAAATTGTAGTATAATTGATGCAGGCACACAAGGAGGAACATATGGGAGAATTGATTTTTAAAGTCTCAGCAGTGGATAAATATTTGAATTATTGAACAACAATGGTTTAATTTACACAAACATCCATGGAAAGTAATGACAAAAAGGGGTAAGTAGGAATTTTTCCACATGTTCCCCGGTTCTGTCGTGTTCAAATTTTCTTGGAGCTGAACATCATGTACAACATAAGACAATTTTTGTAGTGAGTATGCAGGGCATAATATGTGCCTAAAGATCTGTTTTTCCGGTGATTTCCTCATCCTTCGAGGCAGCATATTCATCTTCACTCAGTTTTTCATCACTTGACTTCACTTCTTCTACTCGTACAACATCTTTTAGGCTTGACATATTTCTCACAGTATTCTAGTACACAAAAAGAGTCATAACTTATAAGCATTCTAGGAATAAGAAAAAAATGCATCCTTAAAATGCCATTGCAAAAAGAAGACATGAAATGTATGCTACAGATCAATTAGAACCAAATTTTGAAAGTGCATTTGCCATAGCTTGATCTAATGTTTCCCTAGCCACAGTTTCTGTAATGTATAGAAAATTGACATCTAAAAAAATGGTATAAACTAACCGTATGCCTATTTTAGAGCCAAAAATAGAAGAAATAAACAATAAAAACTAAAAAGCTATCTCAACAAGATTAAAAAATGAGTAACAGGTAGTGCAAATGGGTCAAAGAACAAAAGATAAAGATATTAACTTCTTGTAATATAGAGAATGATGAAATTTTGCATATTAGAGAATACTCTACAGTGAAGACCTGGAAAAAGAACAAAAGATAAAGATATTAACTTCAGATGGCATGGTAATATGCAACATGCAAAGTTAATTTCATCTGATAACCAATAGAGGAAAAATTATTAATACATTATGTAAGTTGTATTATATGTGCAGTCAAAGATTTCCTTTCCCATCTTTCTAAAAAGAAGGGGGTTATACATTACGTACAACTATTTGATCCCAACCATCTTGAATGTTTGTGTCATAGAGGATATCAGAATTGCATACAATTAGTACTAGGAGAAGCATTGAATGTTTTAATTTAAGTAAAGAACACAACATTGAGCCAAAAATAAAAATAAATAGAGAAAAAACAATAGCACAACAAGTTTGCAGGTTAGATAGTATGCATTTACAGATGAAGGAAAAAAGAAAAACCTTTGGCACAAGAGGAGTGTTTTTGTCCTTCTGGATTTCAGCAACAACACCTTTAATCTCCATTCCTATGATACCCGTGAATGGTTAGCCCCAAAAACTCCCTTTAACACTAGCAAAACGAAACATAGCCTACAATGATATCTATACACAATTTTCATTACAAACACGAAATGCTATTGAACTTCAAACCCAAAACAAACAATAAAAAACCAAAATAAAAAATTAAACTTATGAAAAAAAAGCCCCAAATCAAGAGAAGAATCCAAACCAATGTCTTGCATCTAATTAAAGAAACCTTCTGATAAAGTCTTGCTATCATGAGGATATCTAAGCCTCAAAGAAAACGTTCAAAAATCAAATTTGCAATCATATTCAAATGCCACCACTTACAAGAATAAAGAAATCTTTCATCTTACTATTTTCCTCATCAATATGGCAATCCAAGCTATCTCCTCGATTAGCACTACCAATTTCAAAGTAGTTAATCCCATTAGTTCTCACCAGTTGCATAATAGCAAAGGAATGAAATTGGGCAAAGAAGAGAATCGATAATCCATATAAAAAAACATGAATGAAGTAAGGATTAAAGATTACGGAATACCTTCGACCAATCACAAATCGTATCACTACTCCTCTTTCCTCAAGTTTTTTTAAAGCATCACCTGGCAAAAACCATAATAATGCAGAGAAGACATGCTTTCTACAGTAAAGTATATGTTATACTGATGTAATAGCATCGTAGCAAAAAGACTAGTGAACACCAGAAATGAAAGTAAAAGCCAACGGAAAATCTAAATTAAAGCTTTAGAGTATAAGAAACTAGTAACTCACCTCTAGGCATCCAAGAACCTCTAAATGTATTTCGTTTCAAGTAACTACCAAATCCAGTATAAACTCCAATAATTGCTAGAAGCTTTCGTTGTGAATAAGACTCACTTTGTGGCAACTGGTGCTTGAGGTAGCCTTGACTCTTAGCTAATGTCAAATCCATCTCAACTTCTACAATCCTTCTTTCCAGATCCCTAAATATCAATTTAAATATTCCAAATGAGGGTTGAATAAAATCAGAAACAATCCAATTAGACCATAGAAAGTGTAAAAAGATGATAAGAATTAGAAATGAGAAATATACTTGCATCCTAAGACTATTAACTTATCTTCAATGGTAAGAACCTTTGGTTTCTAGCAATACAAAAACAGAAACATCAGAGGTAAAATAGACACATTATAGTTATTAAAATTTTATTTAATAGTAAACTACGTTTCCAGAATAATCTGATAAACATACACACAAAATTTTTACCAATAATAGAAACAGAAGAAATAGGATCAAACAAGGAGAATTTGTTTGGCTTCTGAGTCCTAACGAAAACATCGCAGAAAGAAACCTGTTTAATGTTCCTCTTAAGAAGATTAGCAAGCAATTTTCTGTTCTCTGCATCTTGCCACAACCTAATTTTCACCAAAATTTTGCAAAATAAACAAATCTAGCTTATCAAATTTGTTAGGTACGAAAATTGATAAAGGAAAAACAAAAAAAATGATCATTTTTCTTTTTTTTCTCCCTAAATATGATCTAGAAAAAAAAAGTCTCCAAGAAACTGGTGCATTGGAATTGAGAAATGAGAAGAAAAAATAGAGAAAAATAAAAAAAAATGAACCGTCTAGCAACGTAAAGCCAAGCGACGCAAGAAAAAAAAGCTATGACCAAAGAAGGGAGGAGATTTTTGTCTAAAATAAAAGAAAAGCTATTACGAGAGGCATTAAATAGGCATTTAGAACCTGACCCTCTGAATGGATATGCATTGTTTACGCATAATAGAGCCTGCACAGAATAGCGATTCGACGGTCAAATTTCAACCAAACAAATGTGTCCCTGTAGCGCGTGGAATAGGGACGGAATGGAATGGAATGGCCATTCCATCGAACCAAAAATG
Organism: Gossypium hirsutum; assembly: GCF_007990345.1. NCBI lineage: Eukaryota > Viridiplantae > Streptophyta > Magnoliopsida > Malvales > Malvaceae > Gossypium > Gossypium hirsutum. The sequence continues at coordinate 29,938,113 of NC_053442.1, forward strand.
CCCTTAGTGTCTTAGCAGACTACCCCATGTTTATTGTCCAGATAGGCTCTCTATGATGTCATAGTGATACAGCCATGCCTCAAGTCCTACCTAGCTCGAACAAGGAACCTTTGGAGCTGCCTCAAGGTCCTATCACCCGATCACGAGCCAAACAATTCAAGGAGGCTGTTTCGGCCTTAGTAGATAAAGTTTGGGGTGAGATTTTGGTTGGACACATTGAAGAAGCTTGGACCAACCCGATGAGCATTCCGTACACTTTATTACGTGCTGAATTAAATTCCATTTCAGCTCAATGAGCTCGAATCAGCTCAATTTCAGCTCAAACACTTACGATTCAGCTCAATATCAATTAGACATTAATATAGTAGCTGAATAATTATTTTGAGTCAACTAAATTAGTTTATTACAGCTCAATTAATTTTAGTTGTTTGCTTGGTTTAAAATCTGGACAAATTTAATTATGCATGTTAATTGAGTTATTTTTACATGTTATTAGTTTGTCTTAATTTTTACAGCTTATTAATATGTTTTATGCATTTTTTTAATGTGTCAAATTTCATTACATGTTTTAATTATGTCCTAAGGCTGCCGAATTAAATGAGCAGATTTTTAGTGTCATTATTGCCGAATTAATGTGTTTAAGTTGTCAAGGTTTTATTCTTAATTATATTCAACTAAATATCACATTAATTTGAGTTCATTCATGTTTGTGTAGGTTGGCCGAATGTGGGGATTCATTTAGCAAGGTGCATGCATGTTGGGTTCATTGCACCTGGCGATACATGCATGAAATGTCATCAAATTGGTGAGCTGAATTTGACATTCCTATGTGACTATTCGGTCAAGGGAGCTAAAGTTTCCAACTCCAAAGCTGCCAATTAATCCTTTCACATTGCTGGATGCATTTTGGCTTTTCGGTTCCATATGTTCACACTCCATGACTCTTCAATGCTGAGTTTTCACACTTGAATTGGTTGCTCATTATCCTCTTAATTGCTGGTCACTTTTCAGCCAAAAGTTGCAATATAAATGAGCTAATTTATGCTCATTGGCCGAACCTAGCAATCCATGCACTATCCAAGTTTTTCCAAGTCCATTGTTCCATCTAGAAGATGACTATTGGAGCTTAATATTCAGCCGAATCTTGTTGGTTCAATTAAGTGGTTCATTTGCTTAATTTTTAAGGAATGTAAGTGACCGTTCGGTTAGTTTAGGTGCTGCTTATAAATAGCTGAATTTTTCACTTTGTAAAGGACTTTTGCCATTTTTGTTAATAAATTGCTGCCGAATTTGTGAGACATTTTCTCTCAAATTTCGTTAGAGACGCGTAAGACTTATCTAGCTTCTAGTGGCGTCTTCCTGAGTCTTTTTGAACTTATCACTCCCTAAACCCGAGTGTGGCGTTCACCCTAATACCTTTGGTTCATACTTTCTTAAGTATCGGGTCAAGGTTTACAAATTGCCATTCTGACTTTTTTTAGGTCCTATAAGTTTCGGGTCAACACTCCTCTTTAGTGTTGGTTCATTCTTGACCCTTTAGAGCCAAATTTAGTCTATTACGTACCAAAATTTCCATACCATTTCATACCAAACCCTATTACCATATCGTACCAAAATTAACATTATTTCTTAATTAAATCTAAACCGAACTTGACCAATCTACTATCATCTTTCTAACCTAAACCAATTCCATATCCATCTTTGATCGAACCTATTTGACTTCTCTGAATTCAATTACATTCCTTTTTTTCACTTGAATCGTTATTTCTTAATTTACTTCTTCGTTTACGATCGGGAACTAAACGACTCGGATTCAACACTAAACCGAGGTCGTATCACTTAGCTTATTCCAACTTTGGTCTTACACAATATAGCCCCATGTTTATTGTCCCAACAGACTACCAAAGGATGCCAGAGTGTGTTTCAGCTATTTTCTTAGTCCTATTTATCATTCTGGCGTGATTTCATATTATGTCATAGCGTCTTTCAGCTATGGTCTTACTCATTTTAGGGGTATAGCCAACAATCAGACCTATGGCCTAGCCATGATCTTTCTTATTTACTTTTGTCATTGCATTTCATCTATTCCTCCATTTCACCATTCCCAACCTGATGCTTGAACACTGCAGTCCCCTCCGCAAGGCCTGGAGCTTCACATATCACAATTTGCAGTCATCTATATCGTATGGTGGTGGCTAGCAGAAACACCTCTTTTTCTGATTTCTAACTTCGTGTAACCCTTCGATATTTCCTGTCATGTCTCACAATTATAACACACAAGCACATACATATAATCACGTTAACCGAGTAACATGGAACACACCAACTGATACATGCATCACATCCTAATTCATGCCATTCATACAATATTCCAAAAATAGGGTATAAAAACTCACCTAAAGTTTCTTTGCCTCCTCCTTTACTTAACTTTTTCGAATGTTAGAGCCTTCACACTTCTGGCAGCTAAGAATGGAAAATCCAAAAATCAAGCGTTAAACTTAGTATTTTAATTTTAAACTCAAGTATTTAGTAACATGCAGAGCCCCTAAAATGGTTCTAAAGACCCTTAACCTTGTTTCCTAAATCTTACGTACACCAAAGGACTTAGAACCTTACCAGCTCCTCTGGTTTCCTACTTTTTCGACTAGTTCCTCACGATCATCACTCCACTCAAAGCTTTCCATAAGCATCACTTCCCCAGATTAACCAAGGAAGATAATGAAGATGAGAGAATGAAATAGAATTAGGAGGAATCCACCTGAGGATTTATTTCTCAGCTATTTATAGCTCTTTCGTGTGGTTTTTAATCATATAATACCTACTTATTTGTAATCATTTTGTCCCCCCACTAAAGGACTCACTGGTTTTAATATAACTGAACTAGATTTGAAACTCAACTATGTCCAACTAGCCTCTATATATTTTTTTTCAGTAGAGATTGCCATTTTAGTGTCTTTCAATGTAATCCCTAAATGTTCCTAATTTCTGGTTTTGAAGGAAATCAGATGTGACAACTCTTCCACCATAAAAAAAATTCACCCTCAAAATTTCCTTCCATATTAGTTTCGGAGGCAGACTTAGAGGAATTCTTATTTTTTTTCTTACCGATTCTTTGGCTTGCTTATTTTTTTATGTATAACCATGTTATTCTTACTCTGCCCAATTTGTGGATCCCTTCTACACTTTACAGGTCATAGATGCCAACTCTTTGGTAGGTATCTAGCCCTTCTAGTGTTAGATACACTTAAATCTTTAGATTCTCTTCATACTTTTATTTCAGAAAACGCTCCAAGATGAACATCGCTTAACTGTTAACATTTTGATTTTAATTTTGGTGGGTAATCCATCCTTTCTGAATTAGTGTGTATGTGAACCTTGCCCATCTAATGGGTCTGTGATCTGTCGTAATTCAGTGTAGCAGATTAAACTAGTTTTCGTATTTAAGGAGCTTGACTACAAGCAATTTCGTTATGTTTTAGTTAAATTTTCTTAGTTTTATTTACATTCAATAAAATGTGCAAATTGAGTCTTTTATTGACCTTAGGGGCTGAATGAGGCCTAAGGGAGAGCTAACGCACTTTGTGAGTGTGCAGGGGACCTTTAGAAGGCATGCTAAACAAATGCTAGTCACTATGTCGCAACACGAGATTTGTGATGTCCCAACATATTTTACAGAATAGAGAAAGCTCAAGACTGATTTCCATGTCGCGACACATATTGAGGGTGTCACAACATGGCCCTGAAGATAACCAAAGAAGAGTATACTAAATACCATGTTGCGACATAGGTCCTGGTGTGTCGTGACATTGACTCTGTGATGGAAATTAAACATGAAGCAAGGGCGTGTTGGTCTACACAATCAAACTTAAAGCTCGAGAACGTCAGCTAACCTAGGGTTAAGGACGACGGCTACTGAGATTCTATAAATAGGCTCCTTTAGCACATATGATGGACACTATTCACTTAGCCTAGATTTTCTTTAGTAAATTTAGTTAAGTTTTTCTTTCATTTTTAGGTTTTAGAATTTATTTCAGTTGTTCTTCATTGTTTTCAAGAGATTTGAATTGTGGAAAGCATTCAAACTTTGTAGATTCCTTATTAATCTCAATACAATCAGGCTCTCTCGTATAATCTATACTATCAATTTAATTAGTATGCGTTCTCTTTATATTGATTCTATATTGTCTATGAAAACAATGATGAACTAATCCGTCTATGGGGGATTAGCGAGTGGAGGTATAAAGTATTAACTATTTTCTAGGGTTACTCAACAGATCAACTATTTAGGAAAGGAAGAACGTGAGACAAACCCTTGGCCTGGCAACCCCGTGAAGTTATCAATGTAGGAATTAATCCAAAATTGGTATGGCCCATCCGTGAACACCTTCACCCCAAGTCAGTCTGGACTATGAGGTCAGAAGATAAGTAGTCCTTGCTGACTCGTTATGTTAGTGGAAGATCGGAAGATCCTGCTAGAGTAGTGACTGTTTGATTGACGAGGAACCTGAAACGACAGAAGATGGGGATTACCAAAGCGAGCTAATCACCCATAATCAATATTTTAGTCATTCTCTTTTTCTTTCTCTTGAAATTTTATTTCTTTTATGATATTTTATTTTAGTATTATAAAAACCCTAAAAATCCTTTATTTTATGTTTTCGTACTATAACTAATTTAAACTACTAATTAGATCTTTTTAGCATTTAGATTAGAATTGACTTAACACTCGCCTCCCTTGGGGACGTTCCTCGAAGTACTCACCTACTCTGTTGTAAAAACTATATTGCAACTCGACCCATATACTTGTAGGTACTACCTCATATTTCTATATATTATTGCAGTATTCACACTGTGGACATTAGTACGTCCGGAGGTGATCAAGTTGTTGGCGCCATTACTAGGGAGGCAACGATACTAGTTTATTTTTTAATTTTTACACGTAAAATAATAATTAGGAAAATTTTAAGTTATAGATACAATTTTTTTTAATTATTACTACTAATATTTTCTTTCTGGGTTAGTGTATGCCTAGTAGTAGGGGTACACCTATTGTAGCAGTCACAGATCTAGAGAGAATAACTTGAAGAAATCATCGATAGTAACATCAACAACAACAACAAATGCAAGATTGACCACTACCTGCTGTAAGTAATGTACCACGTGAAAATCCACTGTTCGGTGATGCTAACGATAACGCCCTTGGAAATCCACCAGCACCACAACTACCCACAAACATACACATGGCTCAGACCTAAAGAACCTTAAGGGATTATGCCTTACCAAGTCTGGACATGGTTCAAGAAAGTATAACAAGGCTGAGAATTACAACTAATAATTTCGAGATTAAACCAACGATGATTCAGATGATTCAGAATAATCTATAATTTAGGGGTACAATGATAGAGGACCCTAATCAACATTTAAAATGATTCCTCCAACTTTGTGATACTTTTAAGTATAACGGGGTCACTGATGATATTGGTCGTCTTCGGTTGTTACCCTTCTATTTGATTGATAACGCCTTTTCTTGGTTAAACTCGCAGGTACTAGGGTTTATCAGGACATGGGATAAATTCACTGGAAAGTTCTTATAGAAGTTCTTCTCGATTAGTAAAGCAGTTCAACTAAGAAGAAAGATTGTTATCCTTAGGCAGATGGAGGGAGAAAGTTTCTATGAGGCATGGGAACGTTTCAAAATGTTGATTCAAAAATGATCGTACAATTGATTTCTTGAATGGATGCGACTGTAGGTATTTTATAACGTGTTGGATGCGAACGCACGATCTGGATTAAACGGAGTAGTAGAGGGAGCCCTTATGAACAGAACATACAGGGATGCGTATGAAATCATTGAGAACATGGCATTAAACTCTTGTTAGTGGCCTATCGAACAATTTAGATATGGCCAGAAACCCGCTACGGTTAAAGTTGTATCGAGTCTGCTTCTACACCGTCTACACATGAGGTAGACAAATTGCTCTTCTGTTATATCAACAATCCTGCCGAGGAAATAAATTACATAGGGAATAGGAGTGGAAACCATTATTCAAATACTTATAATGCTGGTTGGAAAGATCACCCGAATCTAAGATGGGGAGGGAACCAAGGAACAGGTAGTTCAAATCAAGTTAAAAATTCCTTATTTGCAGAACCCCCAAGATAGGGCCAACCCAAGTGACCATATTGCATTTGGTCAATGTTTGGATAGAATTGAGGAAAAAATACAATCAATGAGAACCGATGTCAAGCATGTGTAGTCTAAGTGGACCAACTCAATAAGAACTTTGACTAAGCTCGAGGATTAAATCAGTCAATTGATGAGCATGATAGGCGACATCAAAATTCAAATTGAAATAGGTATTCCCAGTAATACAGAAGACAATCCACTAAGGTAAGATAAGTAGCACGTGAAGGCAATAGCACTTAGGTCGGGCAAAGTACTAAGTAGCCCAAAAAACCCTACTCCAGAGGTAATTATGGAGAATATTGATGACCCTCAAGAAGAATCCCCAGAAGCTGAAGATAAACCGAAGCTAGAAGAGGTAATGACCCTAGTGGCTGAACTAGAAAGGGAAGTACCTCAAGATGTCAAAATCATAAAGATTCCATTCCCTTCGAGACTTGAAGAAAAACAAAAGTAGGATGAGGACGAGTTTGTAAGTTTCATGAACTTTTTTAAAACATTAAATGTTAACTTACCTTTAATTGAGTTAATTGAGAAGGTTCCCAAGTATGCCAAGTTTTTAAAGGAGATGATGGCGAGGCGTAAGAAAATTAAGGTAGGCGAACAAGTTAAACTTAAACGCTTCTTGTAGTGTGATTATTTTGAGGCAGGTACCTTGAAAATTGAAAGACTTGAGGAGTTTTACTTTTCCTATAGAGATAGGGAGCATTCATTTTAATAGAGCTCTATGTGATTTAAGAACTAGTATTAATATAATGCCTTTATAAAATTTTGAAAAACTTGGGTTGCGAGATCTTAAAATTACTCAAATAACATTAGAGTTGGCTGATAGGTCTTTAGTACATCCAAAAGGGGTATTGGAAGATGTGGTAGTCAATGAGCAAAGTTTTATTATCCCTTCATATTTTGTGGTGCTTGATTTCAAAGAAGATCGTGAGATACCGATCTTATTAGGAAGACCCTATTTGTCTACTTCTAGAGAAAAAAAGCTGACCTATTTGTATTTCACCTTTAGTACCAATTTTTAAGCTTGTTGACACTTCTTGATGAACCTCATTACAAACCTCGAGTATGAAAATGTTAATTTGTATTTGCCTTTTTTTCTTTGGTTCTATGCTGCATGATTATAGATGCCTGGCCATATGTATTGAGGGTTAAGTAGATACATCACGACAGAGTTTGTAAAAATAGAGTGAAATAGGAAAGAGTTGTGAAATAGGAGCTATAAGGTAGCCTAATATATGAAACAAAAAGAAAAATCCAACAAGAAAATTAGTACGAGTAGAAAAAGTCTTAAACCAGTAAAAGAAACATTCATGAGTGAGATGTATTGGAAAAGAGAAAAGTGACAAGTCAGAAAAGAAAGAAAAACTTGTTCGTTAGTGCACAAAAACTCATAAGGCCAGTCGTAGTTACTATGTCATGTTATGACTTGCTATATATGGAAAGATAAGGAAGGTGAGAGAAAGAGAGATAAGGCGGTGAGCGGGTAAGGGTCACTAAGGGGGGAAGGATAGGGATCAATATGATGTGCCAAACTATTTTCGTGTTTGTAACCCTTTTGATGATTACTATTTTTAAATTTCATACATGTCCTAAGTTTCAAAACGTTACAAGCTGAAAAGTCCTATGTGAACTAAATATCCGTATACATGAATGTGCATCATACTAAATATACGCTTAAATGACTATTTGTATTTTGCTCGGATAATCAAAGAACTTGTATATTTTGTAATATATTGACCTTACAACCTTAATGCTTGTATATGTTGTAACATATTAAACTTAGATGTTTGTGATCAAAAGTGGTAAGTCAATTGCTCATCATGTTAAAGTTGTTAGTAAGCATGAAATGCCTAAGTCATATGCTCTGAAGTCAATGCTTTTATCATACTTACTCAAGGGTCGTTATTTTTTTACTTGTCACTTATGTTTATGTTGCTTGAGGACAAGCAATGAATTAAGTGTTGGGGAGTTTGATCTCTCATAATTTGGTGCAGCAAATTAAACTAGTTTTCACATTTAAGGAGCTTGAATACAAACATTTTTTTTACATTCAATAAAATATGCAGATTGAGTCTTTTATTGACCTTAGGAGCCGAATGAGGCCTAAGGGAGAGCTAACGCATTTTGTGAGTGTGCAGGAGACCTTTAGACGGTATACTAAACCAATACTAGTCGCTATGTCACAATACAGGATGTTTGATATCGCAACATAATGAGTAGAATGGAGAAAGTTCAATACTGCCTTTGATATCGCGACATGGATTGAGGGTGTCGCAACATACACCTAAAGATAGCCCAAGAGGAGTATACTAATTGCCATGTTGCGACACAGGTCTTAGTGTGTCACAACATCGACTCTGTGACAGAAATTAAACACGAAGTAAGGGTGTTTTGATCTGCACAATCAAACTTAAATCTTGGGAACGTTAGCTAACCTAGGGTTAAGGATGATGGTCACTTAGAATTTATAAATAGGCTCCTTTAGCATATGTTATGGATACTATTCACTTAGCCTAGATTTTCATTAGTAAATTTAGTTTAGTTTTTCTTTCGTTTTTAGGTTTTAGAATTTATTTTAATTATTATTTGTTATTCTCAATAGATTTAAATTGTGGAAAGCATTCAAACTTTGTGGATTCACGATTAATCTCAATACAATCAGGCTCTTTCATATACTATATACTATCGATTTAATTAGCATGCTTTCTCTTTATATTGATTCTATGTTGTCTATGAAAACCATGAAGAACTAATCCCTCTGTGGGGGATTAGTGAGTGGAGGTATGATTTATTGACTGTTTTGTATGGTTACTCAACGGATCAGCTGTTTGGGAAAGGAAGAACGAGAAACAAACCCTAGGACTGATAACCCCATGAAGCCATCAAGGTAGGAATTAATCCAAAATTAGTATGTCCCATCTGTGAACACCTTCACCCCAAGCCAGTCTAGACGTGAGGTCAGAAGATAAGTAGTCATTGCTGACTCGTTATGTTAGTGGAAGATTGGAAGATCCTATTGGGGTAGCGACTAGTTGATTGACGAGGAATCTGAAACGACAGTTGATGGGGATTACTGAAGCGAGCTAATCACCCATAATCAAGATTTGATTCATTCTCCTTTTCTATCTCTTGAATTTTATTTATTTTATAATATTTTATTTTATTATTATAAAAACCCTAGACATCCTTTATTTTATGTTTTCGTACTATAACTAATTTAAAGTACTACTTAGATCCTTTTAGTGTTTAAATTAGAATTTATCCAACATTCACCACCCTTAGGTACGATCCTTGGGGTACTCACCTACTCCGTTGTAAAAAATATATTACAACTCGACCCGTATACTTGCGGGTACCACTCTATATTTCTATATCTTATTGCAGTATTCACACTTTGGGCGTTAGTATGTCCGGAGGCGGTCAGTTAGCCAAATCTCTATTCTAACTTCCTGCATGTTTCAAAACACAGATGTATCAATTTTAAAACCCGATTATCGGTACTTTTGCTCCAAGCCTAAAAAATTTAGCATATATAAGTAATTAACCCATTCCAATTTAGTTTCCAAACATCATACACTAATAACTTCAAAAAACAATCATTCAACGACCTAATTAATAGTTCAAAATCGCAAAATCATGTTCGAGCAAGTAACATCAATCAATTCTCATGCTCATGAACCCAAGCATAACAATAACATGTAATCTTTATAAATCGAACCAAAAACTAGCATAATGTCTAGAATTCAACAGGGCCATAAAAAGTCAACCACATTGCCATTTTCCCTAAAATGTAAATAAATATAGAACACTTACGAAATAATGCGAAAGACTTGCTTGGATCACCTCTCGGAACCACAACACTCACACCGGCACACAACTAGTCTACAATGGTTAAAGAGGGTAGTGGGTGAGCTTAACAAGCTCAGTAAATGGCTAGAACAACTTCCATGCAAACAGTTCATCAAACATTAACAAAACAACCATATAGCAAAACCTTAATAGTTCCAACTTTAGTGTCATAATATACTTACTCGTGCATTATTATTAGTTCTTTTACATAGTAAACATATTCACTTTTAAGCATATAACCTATTACGCATATAATCATCTGACATTCAAGCATATATCATAATATTAAAAAACAAGTTTATAGATAAATTGCATAATGATCACACGTCATATAAACACATATCACAATACACACATATTCATAATTTAAGATAATTTGGCACTTGAGCTATGAAACATAAAAGCGATCTCTATCATCACTAATTGGATATGCAAATATCCAACATACCAAACATAGGCTCATAGAGTCGAACATGTCCCAAAATTGAAGCATAAAGCTAACATTGTCCTTATTTCTCCTCACATCTCCCGTTGAATGGAGCTCAGCTCATATTCTCATATCCCTCCAACATGTCCCAGGGCCTCAATGCCCAAAATAACTGTACATATAGGTGAGTACTCACAATCCTATGTCGTGCCAACTATATCCAATGGTTTCAAGATCACAAGGCCAAAATTTCCAAAGTTAAACACATATCACTTACCGATTATACATGCACAATCCTTGCATATTTGCATCTTTAGCAAAACACTGTCACTAACATTTAACATATACATAACATGTACATATTTGCATTTTCACAATAGTTATCATAACCACATATCATATGTTATAGCATCTTATCTCAATTCGCCTATTCACAAACACATAAGCACTTTGTACACAAGATAACATAGGTATGGGAAAACTTACAATCAAAATTTAGAGTAGGGTTTTAGGCTACTACTAAATTCCGAAATAATGCATTGAATCATGTCCACAAGAAATTATTCCAAACACTCACCAATTACGCTTTCACCAAAAATCTAAAAGCTTAAACTAGTTTTTCCTTGCCTTTATTTGTACTCGTAGAAGGTTCTATTGAATCTGAAACTTCAACACAACAATTCACGCCACAATACATCCAAAAATTAGTCAAGGACTCATTACACGCATACAAAACATAATCCTAAGCTATGTTACCATGTAACCGAAACTTATAACATAGGAAACTTAAATTTAGAATATCTCGATCTATACTTAATCTTTTCGCCTAAAACCAATTTCGTTTATCTTATAATTCACCTACGACTAATTCCCAACCTTTAAACTACAATAAAATACACAATTCATAGTTTTAACTTTTTTAACATGATTTATGGCTACTTTTCAAAAATTTATTAAAACATGAGAAATCATTAACGAAACTTCAAAACCTTCTAATCATGCTATAACAAGTTGAAAAACATTTTGAAACCACGTTTTTATGCAAAATCTTGAAATCCACCATTAACGACCTAATTTTCAGTTTTTATTTAAAACATGTGTTTCAATGGCTAGAAATTCAGTTTAAGGGACTAGATATGATTTAAAAATCATAAAAAGTTGAATGGTTACCTTTGATGGAAGAAAAATGAGCTTTGACACAAATTCAAAAAACTCACGTTTTGCAAAAGATGATGAAGATGATGAAGTTTTTGGGTGCTTTTCTTGGTTTTTATAGAGGTTCTAAGTTTCCAGGGTGAGGGTGGTCAAAGAGGTTTAGGAATTAGAAGTAAAAAATGATTGGGAGAGTAGAAGGGAAACAAAGAGACGGCACCAATATGGGGGAGGAGAAATTGACATGAAAGAATATTTGGAAAAGGGAGTTTTTAGGTTGATTTTGGACATTTGGTCAAATTGCTTCATAAAAACTCTTAATTTTGACTCTTTTGCAAATCAGTCATATTTTCAAAATTAATGCTATTTAGAACTCATTTTCAAAAATTTATTTAATTTTCTAAAACACATAATTGAAAACATTACTGGTTTGCCATGTCACAAAAGTCCGAACACTCATTTTGGGGTGTGACAGTTCTCCCCGTCTAAAAAGAAATTTGTCCCCGAAATTCCCTACTGACACATCACTTGCTTAATCACATGATATGCTATTTCTACTTTTAAATTATCCATCACACTTTCGCTGCACACTCTGATTCTTATTCTCTCTAACTTTCTACTGCTTTTCTTAATGATCTTATTCACTACCATGAACTTATTCTACAGTAACTTTTCTAACAATTTCCTTTATTCACTATGACATTCTTGTCTAAAGAACTCGTAACCATTTTTTTCTAATTCACTAGTCTCCATCGGGATTCTCTACTTATTAGCAAGTTCACTTAAAATTTACGAAGGGATGGAACCTAAATCTACTAACAAGAATAAAGAAATTGATCACAAGACAAAAATACCCGGAATCTCAATGTTTGAATCATGATCTTGTTGTTTCCTAATAGCATAAACTTGAGCTAGACCTCTAGACTCAACCGATGTAGAAACAGTATGGGCAACAATTCATTGCTCAATCGGTCTCCTATTACTTCTACCACGGCCTCTGGCAGTCGCACAAACAGGTGTCTAACTTTGAGTCTGCGAAACCTCTACTCTATTCGGGCAATCCCTCAGAAAATGTTCCTTCGAACCATATTTAAAACAACCACTTGTCAACTTACGACACTTACCAAAATGCTTACGCTAACAATGCACATAAAGTGGCCATCCAAAACCACCCATTGAACCACTATTACTAGCTACTACATTACTCTATTGTTTAGAATCACTTGGTCGAAACTCGTGTCGTGTACTCCTATCAGAACCCTAAGTATCACACCTTTTCTTAAGCTGTCGATTAGATACACCATTGAAAGTCCTCTCACCTAAATTTGTTACCATAGAACAAGGCAGCTCAGCCAAAGTCTCCTCAATTGCTTTGGCTTTCTCAACTAACTCATCAAACTTCTCTACATTCTGTGCTATTAAATAAACCCGAATCTCATGATTAAGTCCAAAACTAAACCTCTTACAATGGTCCCTTTCAAAAAGTATCATCTCAGGAGCATACTAACTAAGTCACACAAACTCAGCCTCATAATCAGCCACAAAAAATCTCTTTGAACCAAATCCAAAAACTCGCGCTTACGAACCTCCATATATTGCTCGCCTAGAAACTTCCTCTTAAAAACCTCAAGAAAGTAATTCCAATTTGATCTATTAGAAACAATACCTCTCTTAACCGTATTCCACCAAAGATGAGTCTCACCGTCATGTAAGGTCACAACACAACCCAACTTTTCCTCGTCAAAATAGGACATCTGTTCGAGGATCCTTTCAACTCCTTCCAACCAATACTCAGCTACAATTGAATCAGTACCTTTTACTCTAGAAAAATCTTTACCATCCAATGCCTGAAGATATTTAAGCAATAAACGAGGACTAACAGGTGTAGGATTGGCAGGTGTAGGATTGGCAGGTGTAGGAATAGGGTTAGCATTATCAATCCGCTGAAATGCTTCAATTATCGCTTCCATCAGAGGGCCTACTCCCTTATCAGGTATATTCACTCTATGCAGTGGCACAGGAGGTGCGGAAGATGTACCATCCTCTTGAGCACTAGCTCTAAAATTAACACGTCTAGGAGGCATATCTAATAATCTAACATACACACAAACAAACAAATAACCAAGCAACGGTGTAAGTCGCGAGGAGATAATCCAAGTCTTGTTCCTCCAGGCAAACTTTAGGATTAATAGCAATGTGTTCCTGTTCCTACCCCTCATGCAATTAAATGAGAACATTTCAAACAATCAAATGTAATTCAAATAGAGTGTTAATAATATTTTTGAGATGCCACATCACCGTCTCATCTCACTCACAACAAGTGGAAAGCCTATTCTAAGCAAAAATTCCTTTATAATAATATTTTTGTAGGTTTCAGGTCACTTAATTTGGTTAATTATCAGTTTTACTACATGCAAATCTCCCCTAAACGAGTGTTAACATATACAAGATCCATTTAGCGAAATTCTCAAAATATGTACGTAGGTATCGGTACTGACACTAGGGAATCAATATTTTCTCTGTATAGTATCGATACCACCTAGAAAAACAATACCAAACTTGGATTCTATTTCTTGATTAAAAATTAAAGTCTAAAAAATTATCGGTACCTTTCGTGAAGTATCAATAAATTTACCCCGAGTATCGATAAATTTTGGCCCAATTCTCTCTTCGGAGGGATTCTCGCCTTCTCCTTCCTCTCGTACTCAATGCGCCTAACTTCCTCATAGATTTTGGTTTTCTATACCAAAGCTTTAAAAGCCCTCTCTTGTAGCGGAGCTACTTGCATCATCAGCTCTGACCTTGGCCTGAACTCAAATCGAGCGCACTTATCTTGTTCCTTGGTTACCATACCTAGAGCATATCGGCTAAACCTTAGGAACTCAGCCTCATATTCAGCCACTGACATGTCTCCCTATCTCAACTCAATAAACTCCAGTCTTTTGGCCTCAACTTACCTTACGCCCACATATTTCTTTTGGAAAACATCCAAAAAATAATCCCATGTCAATCGTTCAGCTTGGGTACCTCTCACTATGGCCTACCACCAGCAATAGACCTCATTATATAGCAATGGCATAGTTTCCTTAAACTTCTATTCAGGGGTGCACTTCATATTGTCTAAGATCCTTTCTGTAGCCAGATAACTCTTGAAAAAAATTGTATTGCAGGCCTCTAAACTTGATTAATTGTCTTTACTTAAGTTGATATGTTTTATTTTTAGGATATTTTACAAAATTACACCATGAAGCTTGGATTGTGCTTTCAATGTTGTTATATGTTACTTTTATTGGTGGAAGGAAAGGAATTATTTGTGTTTATAGCAGGTGTAGGAGAAAAGAAGAGAAATGAATGAGTGAAGTATTGCCATGGAAAAAGGTTAGACAGATTGTAGCATAAATGCCATACAATTCTAGGAAGATGCTAATGCAACACTCAGTCTTCATCACTGTCAGCGAGTTGGACGTGTACCAGATAAATCCACCTAAAACATAGGGAAAAAAGTGTGTGCTGAGGGAGGGAACCTACCCTATAAAATAGGAAAGATAGGATAATTCTACAAAAGGTATTTTACAAGAGGATTTAGGAAGGGAATTGGGAGAGTGGTTTTTCTCTAACAGAAAAGAAGAGAGGATAGTAGCAAAAGCATAGAGCAGAGACGCAAGAAAGGGGACAAAACATTCAACCCTGGATCTTGCACAATATTACAAGATTGGAGTTGGGAGCTGATTTGGCGAAAGCTTTCTAAATTTCTTCCTTCATTATCTTGATTAAATTTTGTGAATCTTAACTGTTAAATGATGTTGTTGAATGATACCTTTATTTTAGATGTTAATTTCCAACCCATGAGCTAATCTCATTGGGTTAGAATTACTTGATTAGATCTCCTGTTTCATTCAAATTGCGTTATTATGAATGCATGCAATCTTTATACATAGATCAATGTATGGTATGTTCACAAAATTAATTTAATTTTGAAAAGGTTAGACGAGTTGGATTGTGATCGAATGACACAAGCGAGTACTCAAAAGAATATTCGTAGCACTCTAGACATAGAGCTACGCTTTGTATAGAGTAAGGAAGAAACAATATTGGGTTTCATCCTTGAAGCTTGTAGACATACAAAGCCTTACGAATGGTAGCTTGAAGTCAGACTCTCGAAAGAAGCAAGCTACTATAGCTAGAATTTGAACAGTATATTGGTTAAAACTTTGACATGGCATTATTGTGTTATAAGAATGTAATATGAGTAATTTCAACCTTCCCGTTCAACAACATAGTTCCTCTCAACTTTGTCGTTAAATTGCCATAACACTTTAAGTTAGGTATCTAATTTTAATATTTCATACATGATTATCCTTTACAAATTTGTATTTTTGTTTTTGCCATAGCCTAATTCATATAGTTCATAGTGATAACTTAACACATGGGCCATGGCAATGGCCAAAATACGAGTTGAAATAAACGGATTTAATTTTTAAAACACATATTTAATATTTCTTTAGAATTCGTTTGTTTAAAACATAATCTTGAGAAGTAATCTTGTTGATCATTTGAAAGAAGTTATAATTATTTTAAAATTTTAGATTCAATAAAACGTGTTTGCCGAAAATGAATTTTATTAAGAAAAGATCAAAATAGTTTATCCATATTAAAAACCTATGCAAAAATTCCAATTGTCCATAGTTTTAAAATAAAACATCCATGCCACAGTTTAATGATAAAACACAAATTAAAGTCTCAATATAAGAAAATAGTCCATAGCCATAAAAATCGTCTATTTTCGAGAGCCTCTCCGATGTCCAAATCTGAGTCCTAGCCACGAGGATTATCTTAAACAAATAAGTAGTGTGGGTGAGCTTTTACAGACTCAGTGTGAGATAACCACATAATATACATACATTTGCATACACATCAACTCATATGCCAAACAAGACAAAATCATACATCATCAAAATTATGGAATTTATCACTAATAACTATGCATGAACATATCGATGCACATTTAAAATTGATCCATGTTTTATAAAAATTCCTACCCATCTCCTCTACACATCAATATCGAGTTCCCCATAACTCGTCCATTCAAACACCTTTTGTGGACATGTCACCACTAATTTATAGATAAAATGTCATTGATTTGTATATAAACTACCACTGATTTGCAAATAAATTACCATTCATAACACTGACAACACTGATGTGGACAAGCCACCACTGGTTTGTTGATTTACCGCCACTGCTTCCACCTTTCACATAATCCCACCCCATGCATTTGATATGGCAATTTCACTTATTACACATATAGATCCCTTTATATAGTTATGCATGTAAACATGGTGATTTAATAGATCCACTTGGTTAGAGCACTTACTTGGTATCCATCTCGATGAGTTATACATCTTTTTATAAATATTTAGTGTGTTCATAATTTCATATAATTATTTTGTTAACAATAAAATGTTGATGTCACACAAACAAATAGTATTGATCCCACACCTTAGATTGTAGATTCAATTTGCTTCAACCCTTATTAATCAGTTTCACTCGATCTACCTCGCAAGAATATCTATCACATAATTAAAATATATTAGTATGGATCTTTGAAAACATTTCATCACTTTAGAGGTCTATCACTAATAGTCTCATTTCTTACCTTCGTGGTCTAAGACTTTTGAAACGAGAATTTTCTTTTCGAAGTTAGGGGTCTCCCCTACGATTATTGCTTGGTCCTTCAAAACAATCAGATGTAGTATTAGTACTATAGTAATTAATATTAACAAAATACCAATATGACTCATGGCACTATAACATTTGAGCATGTTAAGAAAATACTAGGAGAAGTGATTTTATGACTTAAAAATGATCCATACTTACACTTGATCAATTCAAATCAAATGATGAATCGAGAAGGGGCGACTTTGAAGAATCGAGTAATCTAGAAAGTATTATTGAGATAAAATAATAAGTTTGATTAATTCAAAATGAGAATTCACGCAAGGAGAGAAAAATAAAAATAAAAGAAATATTTTGTGCACTGGCGGTGGCGAAGGCAGTGGCTCGAAGCAGTCAGAGGATGGTGATGCTATGTTCGACGGTGGTTCGACAATGATGGAGTTTGGAGGTTCAGCTAAAGAGAGTAGAAGAAAGTGAGAATGAGAGGGTGTATGGATGACAAAAGCAAGGGAGGAGCTTGGTCAACTATGGCCAGGTTCAATGTATCAAGCTACATGGTAAGAGGTGAGGTTATGGCAAGGGAGGGGACATGGAACAAAAAAGAGATCATGTACACCCTAACTGTGGTAAGTTTGACCATGAAATGGAGGAAACAAATCCTCCCCATTATGGTCAACAAGGTGGGCAGAAAGAACATTAAACAAAGGAAAAAATTGTCAAAAAAATAAATGTAAGAGTGTGAACAATGAGGCTTGAACATTGGACCACTGAGATAGATAATTAGTTACTAAACCACTTGACCATTAATTCCCTTGTTTCCAAACTTGCGCATTTAATTTAAAACATAGGAGATGACAGTTTCACTATTGCTTCAATAATCAAAAAGTGGGTTGTGAAAGTCGCGACATCCCTTAGTTATGTCGCGACACTAAAGGCAATCTTGAATTTCTTACTTTATGCTCCCTATATTGCGACATTAAGCTCCATGTGTTGCAACACAACGACCAATATTGATTTGATACACCATCTAATGATCTCTCGCACACTCACAAATTATGTTAGCTCACCCTTAGGCCTGATTCCACCCTTAAGGTCAATAAAAAACTCAAATTACACTTTTTGTTGAATGTAATTGAAACTCCCCCTTATTATTAAAACAAAATAAAAATGATTGTATTCAATCTCTTCAAGTGCAAAAAGTAGTTTAATCTGCTACACCAATTACGACATATCAAACTCCCCCCCACTTAAGTCATTGCTTGTCCTCAAGCAAAGTAAAAAAAAATAGTAATTCAAATATGGGCTTTGAGCAAATATGGTACTGAGCTGTCGTAATTCGGTGTAGGAGATTAAACTAGTTTTCACATTTAAGGAGCTTAAATACATGTATTTTTGTTCTATTTTAATTGAGTTATTTTAGTTTTACTTGCATTTAATATCATGTGCAAATTGCGCCTTTTATGGACCTTAAGGGCCGAATGAGGCCTAAGGGAGAGCTAACATACTTCGCGAGTGTGTAGGAGACCATTAGAAGGCAATTTAGGCCAATCCTAGAAGCTAAGTCGCACCATAGGAGATCTGATGTCGCAACATAGAGAACAGAATATAGAAAGTAAGAAACTATCTTCAACGTCACGACACCAGGCTGAGGGTGTCACGACATATTGTAACGCGTAGGTTTGTGCAAGTGTACACAGTCGTTATCAAGTAATAAGGAAATGTCAAGTTATCGTCTCCATAGGAATTATATTTGTGCTAAGTCACTTAATTTGTAAAATTATATTAACAATTTGGTAAATAAAAACACAATATAGTTGAGAAGTGGTGATTAAAATATATTAAACTAAATGCAATGATCCCTAATGCAAATTATCCTAAGTATGCAAACTATATGAATGAAATAGATTTTAGTAAAATTAAACACAATTTGAAACAATTATAACATAAATAAACTAGGACAATTACTTTAATTAAACTCAATTTATTATAAACATGCTTAATAACATTCGAGAAAACATTCCATGGCAACTTGATGTTTCATGAGTTTGGAAACCACATTAGGTCCTTTCGAAATCCTTTACTTAGTAAATACGTATTTTATTGATCCTTATTTACTAAGGGTTTCTTAGCATTTGTGTGAGGTAACAGGGACGTGTCAGGTTTGAAACAATTTAATCACACAAATCTAAAAACTATGCAAATAACAGAGCTTGGTCAGAGTTGTTATGCAACCTCCAATTTAATCGGGTCAGGATCTAAATTAATGATGCGCATTTCAATTATGTGTCCATTAGCCGTTGTCTGGTCAGGATTGCTCTGCTAATTCAGGTGCATTTCAATCACGTATGCACGAAATACAAACTTTATTTTAATTGATAAGATGATTGATTGAGGCGCAAACATTATAAGCATGAATCAAATAAATATTATTTAATTAAAGCAATCATCCTAACTTAAATAAAATTAAGCTAACATTGTTGTAAATAATAACAAAGAACACATAGCAAACATCTTTTTATTAAATTAAAGAAAAGGAAGATTAAACCCAATTCAGAGTGGCTGTCACCCAAGACTCTGACTGAAGAGACTCCTTCATTCCTTTGCTTTTCTTATTTGCTGATGGCTCTCCAAGGTGGCCGACCAAGGGTTCTTTAAGAGGCTTAATTGGTAAAATCTTTATAAAGAGATGATGCTAGGCGTGGGAATGGAAAAGGCTAAGAGAATTTGGAGAAAAGAGAGAATGATGAATGATGAGAATGAATGAGGAATGATTGAGGGATGCTTGAGGGATGATGAATGAAGGAATGAAAGGGTCTTATTTATAGGTGAGGAGAGGGGGATAGTTTGCTAAAAATAGTGGATGTTAACCTCTTCAAATCTCCTCAAATTGTGGTCGGCCATGCTTAGTGGCTTTTGACTTGATTTTTTGCTTGATTTTTAAGTAATCTTGGATGCCACACAACTCAGGACTGAGACTCGGTCAATCGTAAATCTTCGGGCAAATCTCTAATTTCTTCAACACTGCAAGGACCTTGTGTAATTAAACCAAAGAATGGTTTAAATGGACAGCCATGTGTAGCCGAATATTGGGTTGACTTGGTCTCCAATTTGGACAGTTTTGTAATCCAGCAAAGCTATTAGACCTATCCAGAATAAATCAACAAGTTAGAGGACCAAAGAATAAAATTTATCCAATTTAATTAATTAATTAACACCAAAATTATTAATGAAATATTTTAAAATGAATTATTAAATATAAATTTATATTTTATTATTTAATTTAATCATGCATGACCCACTTTATGTCTTAAAAAATATAATATATTCAAATTAATATAAAATAAGCCATTTAGTGCATGAAAACTATATAATAAAGCATAAAATCACATTTTAATAATTTCTATGTCCTAATTTCATATTTTCACATATTTCATTAATTTATTAAACAATTTCTGTTATTTCAGTTTCTTTTCTGTGTGTATAAATAAACTATTTTATAATAATATCCTGAGAATAATATGATTATTCTTAAAAGGTCATTAGTCAAGTATTATTGTTGGATATGACAACAATAATGCATTTAGACTAACATGTAGTTGATTGATGATAAATAGTTATCATTGATATGGAATGTCAAAATCGATGCTTGAATATGTGTGTTAGAGAACAACATATTGGACTGACCCGTTATAAGTATGTTTCTTGGATTATTATGTAATTGTCACAACATTACTCATAGTGATTAGTATGTATATGATCCTCAGACTTGATGTCATCATAATCCCAACATCGTGAGTTGTATATTTTGATACAGTCAAACGTACACCGTAACTGATTGTTCTATAAAGGTTGATGTTGGATATACCGCGATCTATGTAGAGGGATATGGTTGATTGATATAGGATAAGTCCCTCCTACATAGTGGGAGTAATATCTTAGGCCATTTGATTGAGTGAGACTAGAAATGCATAACCATGCTCAAATAAGCTGATATGAGATGTCAGACTTATTTGTATATCATAGTTTACTTAAGATATCAAGGACCGTGGAATGGACTACGCAAGTGTGACTATTCCATGACTTGTGTCTAGTCTAGAGATAAAGGACTTAAGGATTATTGCATGAAAGGTTAATCAGAAAAAGGTCATGTCGAATCATGATTTCTTGTGACTTAGGTAGCAATGATGCATTGCTAGGTGCCACTCATTGTTTGTAACATTGAAATCGTTCTAGTATTCCTGCTAACGTTACAAGAACCTACAGGGTCATACCCTATAGTTGAAATGAACGGAATAAAACATTGTTGGTATTATGTTTGGTTGTCGCTTGAATTAAATTAATTATAGAATTAATTTAATTGGGTAATCAAATATCAAACACATTATGTACAAGGTTGTTGTACGCTTAATGAGAACATGAATTTGGTTAGTATATAAATTCAAATAAATATATAGTTTACCGAAATCATTATTATAATTAATGTAATTATAATTTTCAGTTTAAAACATTGTTATATTTATTTAATTTTTAGAAACCCTAAAAATAGATATAAAAATCCCGTTTTTTTCTTTGCTTGGGGTCTACGAGCCGTCAAAGCAAAGTCTTTTCCAAAAATAGTTTTGGGGATTCCTTCCATTCGTTGTCAATTGGGTGGAATACGTAGAGGCTGAAGTCACGATAGATTGTGGCTTGGTTCGATAGTAGATCAGATTACTCGTTGTTGAGGCGTTGCTGTCTACTGAGAATGAAGATCCGGTAATTTTGAAACCTTTATTTCACCCCGATTCGTTCCTCACACATGGATCCATGGTTAGGATCGCCGTAGAGGTGCCGACGTTCCAACAGTGGTATCAAAGCCAGGTTGTGTGATACGTACTCGGGTTTAAATATTTGGATGATGTAATTGTATGAGATGCATGCTTCAATTTTTATTACGTTTCTTACTGTTTAAATCGTTTAAAAGTAACCTGATAACCGTTCCTTTTGAAAATGGATTAAATGTTAATCATGGCGTTATGGCCTATTCAGTTTTATGTTATTACTGTTAAGTGTTAACAGATCTATAATAGTGCGACGGTGGTGCTTACAGTTTCTTGTAAGAGTTAACTGGTTAGTGGAACAAGGTTTGTTCTGGTATGAAACCTCAAGGACTAAAATCTCGAAAACACGATTCTGTTGATAAAAGTTATCAAATTGTGAGGTTTCATTTGAATGGGGTATGCGGTTCGTACCGCGGGGGCTCCGCCCCGCACCCCTTGCTCCTACCGTGGTAATTCCCTGTTGTGTTTTGGGGATGGGGATCTGAGGACGGCTCCGGTCGCGGGCCTTCGTCCTGCTTCCTCCGACCACCTCAGACCCCATCTTCTTAAAGTATGTTTTATAATAAATTAAACTTGGTGGCCATAAAAGTTGAAAAGATATGTTATAATTCACCTTAACAAGATGTTGTTTTATGTATGTTATTTTTGACATGCACGGTGTTTGAAATGCATAGTTATAGCCTGATGACCCATTTGATAAAAGGTTGTAATTTTATAAATACGGTCTACGTGTCGTGTCTTACTACTATTCTCTTGTATTTCTCTTCTCATCTTACTTCCTCGTATGTAAAATGAGTTTCTGCATATAGTAATTTGCAAGAGTTGCTATGGGCTAGACGAGATAGAAGATGGGTCAACTAGTGTGGACCGATAGCTTGTGAAACGACTTACACCTTTAGGTTTCCTTTTGGTTCTTCCATTGGCTTGGGTTGCACCACCTTAGTTTATGGGCTATAACTATTGCATTTATTTATTGTTTTATTTATTCATGTATGAGATGCTATGGATGTCTAAAGCATGCCAAATTTTAAATATGTTAAAATTTGATAATAATTAACCACATTAATTGATGAGATCAATTAAATAGCTAAATGGACTAAGGTAAACCATAATTGGTGAGATGAAACAACCTTAACAAAATCCCCCTATTAAAATATTAAGTCAATATAGCCTTCCAATTTTGCCCTCGTTAAGGCCTCGATCAATACTGTATAGGTTCTGCTAAAGCGAAGTACTAGTATTTATCTTGGTTAAACACGAAGAATAAACAAGTGATAATCGTTGGTTAAAATTGGTTAATGACTTAACTAGGTTATTCTAATAGGATTAGAAACCTAGAGGCAAGTAATTTGGATAAATCATAAGATGATTAGAACAAGAGTTGTTCACCAAACTTTAGGAGTTACATATGAAGTAATTAGCAAGTGTTGTTTACCTAGATAACCATAATCTTGAGAGTAAAGCCAAAGTTGACTTAAGACGAGGTGAAATATGGATCCTTAACCCACTTGAAATACTTTTCGAGAAAGTCTTTCCGAAACTAATATATGAGGGTTATTAATTTTGTAATAAAATAGTGGGAACATCATTTAATAAAGTCATTTTAATGATTGATATAAATTTGATAAATTTACACATGCATATTTTATTGTTGTAGATACATTATGACTGCAAACACGAATACACTCTCATTGCGATCGGTCTTTGAGAAGGACAAATTGAATGGTTTGAATTTTCTTGACTGGTTCTGTAACTTGAGAATTGTCCTCAAACAAGAACAAAAATTATATGTCATTGAACAACTGGTTCCTAACGAACCACCCGCTAATGCCTCGAGGGCTAATAGAGATGCTTACAAGAAGCATCTTGATGACATGGTAGATTTTGGATGTCTTATGCTTGCCACTATGAATCCTAAGCTTCAGAAGCAACATGAGGACATGGTTTCTTATGAAATGATTGAGCACTTGAAAGAACTTTATCAGGGGCTAGCACGGCAAGAGAGGTTCGATATCTCTAAGGCCCTATTCCAATGTAAGCTGGTTGAAGGAAGCCCAGTAGGACCTCATGTCCTTAAGATGATTGGCTATATTGAAAGCCTGTCTAAGCTTGGGTTTCCATTGAGCCAAGAGTTGGCCACTGATGTTATTCTGCAATCTTTGCCGGATAGCTACAGCCAATTTGTCCTCAATTTCAATTTGAATGAAATTGATAAGACTCTGCCACAGTTGCTTAATATGTTACGAACTGCTGAAGGCAACATGAAAAAGGTTGGACCCGAACCTATACTGATGATCTGTAATAACAAGGGCAAGGGAAAGACCAAAGTTCAGACAAAGCCCAAGGGCAAAGGTAGGCCCAAGCCTGGAAAAGTAAAGGCTGCATTGAAACCTAAAGGTGGGGTGGCTAAGGAAGGAAACTGTTTTGATTGTGGTGTGACTGGACATTGGAAGCGGAACTTCCCTATCTATCTTGAGGAAGTCACGAAGGCCAAAATAAGTGGAACATCTGCTTCAGGTATTTATGTTATTGATATTAATTTATCAACTACTACTTCATGGGTATTAGATACTGGTTCTGGTTCTCACATTTGTACTTTTGTACATGGACTACAAATGAGTAGGACTTTGGCTAGAGGAGATGTGGACCTACGAGTTGGAAATGGAGAAAAAGTTGCTACATTAGCTGTGGGAACATATAATTTATCTTTTTCCTAGTGGACTTGGTTTATGTTTAGAGGATTGTTATTATGTGCCCAATTTGACTAAAAACATTATTTCAATTTCTTGTTTAGACAAAATTGGTTTTGAGATAATTATTAAGAATAATTGTTGTTCCTTTTATCTCAATAATGTTTTTTATGGTTCGGCACAATTGATTAATGGCCTCTATATTTTAGTTCAAATGAATCTCATTTACAACATAAATACTAAAAGATCGAAAATAAATGACTTAAATCAAACTTATTTATGGCATTGTCGTTTGGGCCACATAAGTGAGGAACGCATATCCAAGCTCCATAAAGATGGTCTCTTGGATTCATTTGTTTTTGAACAATTTGAAGTATGTGAATCTTGCTTATTGGGAAAAATGACTAAATCTCCTTTTACTGGTAAAAGTGAACGAGCTAGTGGGCCTAATACATTATGATGTATGTTGGCCAATAAATACACAGGCTAGAGGAGGATTTCACTACTTCATTACTTTCACTGATGATTTCAGTAGATATGGGTATGTCTATCTCATGCGCCGTAAGTCTGAGTCCCTTGAAAATTTCAAGGAATTCAAAAATAAAGTACAAAATCAACTAGGCAAAACTATCAAGGCACTTCGATCTGATCGAGGTGGGGATTATTTGAGCTTAGAGTTTGATGATCTTTTGAAGCAATGTGAGGTTGTCTCACAACTTACTCCTCCTAGTACACTTCAACGGAATGGAGTTTTTGAGAGAAGAAATCGAACTTTGTAAGACATGGTTCGATCCATGATGAGTCATGTTGATCTGCTGACTTCCTTTTGGGGACATGCATTTGAGACAGCTGCTTTCACACTAAATCGTATTCCATCTAAATCAGTTCAAATAAAGCCATATGAGATGTAGACTGGGAAATGTCCCAGTATGTCTTTTATGAAAATTTGGGGTTGCGAAGCTTATGTTAAACGTTAGACGTCTATTAAGCTTGAACCCAAATCTGGAAAGTGTGTTTTTGTGGGGTATCCGAAAGAAACCAAAGGATATTATTTCTTTAATCCCACTAAGAAAAAAATAGTTGTTGCTCGGACTGGTGTCTTCCTAGAGAGAGAATTTATTTCTAGAAAAGGAAGTGGGAAAAAAGATTGAATTCGAGAATCACAAAATACCACTAAATCAGAGATAGAACAACAGCAACTTCCACAAGGAATTGAGGAATAAGTAACTGTTGTAGAAACACAACCACCGCGTAGATATTTAAGAGAACGCCAAACACCTGAGAGATATGGATTTCTCATTACAACGCATGGTGACGTTCTACTTATAGATCAAGATGAGCCTAGGACTTATCAAGAAGCGGTGACGAGCCTAGACTCTGAGAAATGGTTTGAGGCCATGAGATCTGAGATGGATTCCATGTATGAAAACCAAGTATGGACTTTGGTTGACCCACCTGAAGGGGTTAAACCCATACGTTGCAAATGGGTTTTCAGAAAGAAAACTGACATAGATGGTAATGTACAAACATACAAGGGGCGATTAGTCGCTAAAGGTTTTCACCAATTTCATGGTGTTTACTATGATGAAACCTTTTCTCCTATAGCTATGTTTAAATCCATCAGGATCTTGCTCGCTATAGATGCATTTCATGACTATGAAATCTGGCAGATGGACGTCAAAACAGCTTTCCTTAATGGGAAACTTGAAGAGGATATGTACATGACACAACCTAAAGGTTTTGTCAATCCAAAGGATGCTAGAAAGGTATGTAAGATACAAAGATCCATTTATGGATTAAAGCAAGCTTCTCGAAGTTGGAATCTTCGTTTTAAAGATGCAATCAAAGAGTTTGGTTTTATCAAAAATGAAGATGAGCCATGTGTTTACAAGAAAGTTAGTGGGAGCACTATAAAATTCTTGGTACTGTATGTGGATGACATACTTATCATAGGAAATGGCATACCTACCTTGCAGTCTATTAAGACTTGTTTAGGAATTTGTTTTTCTATGAAGGACTTGGGAGAAGGCACTTACATCTTAGGAGTGAAGATCTATAGAGATAGATTAAGACGACTACTAGGTCTAAGCCAAAGTACATACATAGATAAAGTACTGAAAAGGTTCAGTATGGAAGAATCTAAGAAAGGATTTCTACCTATGAGACATGGTATTTCACTCTCGAAGGAAATGTGTCCTTCAACTTTACAAGAGAGAGAACGCATGAGTAAAATTCCATATGCTTTCGCTATTGGATCTATCATGTATGCTATGTTATGTATCCGTCCAGATGTCTCATATACCTTAAGTATGACGAGTAGATACCAAGTAGATCCCGGTGAATGTCATTGGACCACAGTCAAGAATATCCTTAAGTACTTAAGATGAACTAAGGATACGTTCCTAATATATGGAGGTAAAGAAGAGTTAAGTGTAAAAGGTTACACTGATGCCAGCTTCCAAATCGACAAGGACGATTCTCGATCACGATCAGGTTTTGTGTTTTTCCTTAATGGTGGTGTTGTGAGCTGGAAGAGTTCAAAGCAAAGTACAATAGCTGGTTCTACAATAGAGGCCGAGTATATTGTAGCCAGTGAGGCAGCAAAGGAAGCAATTTGGATCAAGAAGTTCATTACTGAACTAGGGGTTGTGCCTAGCATATCAAATGCTATAGAACTCTAATGTGATAACAATGGAGCCATTGCACAAGCTAAAGAACCTAGATCTCACCAGCAATCCAAATATATACTTAGGTGCTACCATCTTATTCGAGAGATTATTGATAAAGGGGATGAAGAGATATACAGAGTACCTACAGATGATAAAATTGCTGATCCCCTAACCAAGCCTCTGACACAGCAGAAGCATGATCGTCACACTAAGTCGCTTGGTATTAGATATATAAGAGATTGGTCTTAGTGCTAGTGGGAGATTGTTAGAGTATGCCCAAAGATCAATCATGAGATGGTTGTAATAACATACTTGATTTATCATGTTTATTAATATAAGGAGTTACCATTATTATTTCAGTTTCTTTTCTATGTGTATAAATAAATTGTTTTATAATAATGTCTTGAGAATAATATGATTATTCTTAAAAGGTCCTTATTCAAGTATTATTGTTGGATACGACAACAATAATGCATTAAGACTAGTCAAGTATTATTGTTGGATACGACAACAATAATGCATTAAGACTAACATGTAGTTGATTGATGATAAAGAGTTGTCATTGATATGGAATGTCAAAATCGATGCATGAATATGTGTGTTAGAGAACAACATCATTGACTGACCCGTTATGATTATGTTTCTTGGATTATTATGTAAATTTCATAACATTATTCATAGTGATTAGTATGTATATGATCCTCAGACTTGAGATCATCATAATTCCAACATCGTGAGTTGTATATTTTGATACAGTCAAACGTACACCGTAACTGGTTGTTCTATAAAGGCTGATGTTGGATATACCACGATCTATGTAGAGGGATATGGTTGATCGATATAGGATAAGTCCCTCCTACATAATGGGAGTAATATCTTAGGCCACTTGATTGAGTGAGACTAGAAATGCATGGCCATGCTCAAATAAGCTGATATGAGATGTCAGACTTATTTGTATATCATAGTCTACTTAAGATATCAAGGAACATGGAATGGACTATGCAAGTGTGACTATTCCATGACTTGTGTCTAGTCTAGAGATAAATGACTTAAGGATTATTGCATGAAAGGTTAATCATAAAAAGGTTATGTCGAATCATGATTTCTTGTGACTTAGGTAGCAATGATGCATTGCTAAGTGCCACTCATTGTTTCTATCATTGGAATCATTCTAGTATTACTGCTAACGTTACAAGAACCTACAGGGTCACACCCTATAGTTGAAATGAACGGAATAAAACATAGTTGGTATTGTGTTTGGTTGTCGCTTGAATTAAATTAATTATAGAATTAATTTAATTGGGTAATCAAATATCGAACACATTATGTACAAGGTTGTTGTACGCATAATGAGAACATGAATTTGGTTAGTATATAAATTCAAATAAATATATAGTTTACTGAAATCATTATTATAATTAATGTAATTATAATTTTCGGTTTAAAACATTGTTATATTTATTTAATTTCTAGAAACCCTAAAAATAGATATAAAAATTCTGTTTTTTCTTTGCTTGGGGTCTACCAACCATCAAAGCAAAGTCTTTTCGAAAAATAGTTTTGGGGATTCGTTCCGTTCGTTATCAACTGGGTGTATTACGTAGAGGCCGGAGTCACGATAGATTGCGACTTGGTTCGATAGTAGATCAGATTACTCGTTGTTGAGGCGTTGCTGTCTACTCAGAATAAAGATTTGGTAATTTCAAAACCTTTATTTCACCCAAATTCTTTCCTCACACATGGATCCATGGTTAGGATCACCGAATGTTTTATTTTTCGCTGCGCCGTAAGGGTGCCAACGTTCCAACACAAGGTCCATCTCGACTTCTCTTTGAGCTGTCCGCTCACTTCTTTCTCTAAAAGTTTGCTCAATTTCAGGGTTTGTAGGGAATAAATCGATAATTCGATCTATGCTCATAAACACCTGAAAAGAAAATCACAAAAATTAAAAAGAATAAGTTAGGAATGTTAGAAATAAATCATATTGAAAATAAATAATTTCACGAAAAAAATGACTATGGCAACAATTGACAATCCCCGGCAATGGCTCCAAAAACTTGTAACACATAGGTTTGTGCAAGTGTACACAGTCATTATCAAGTAATAAGTAAGTATCAAGTTATCCTCTCCATAGGGATTGTATTTTTCCTAAGTCACTTAATTTGTAAAATTATATTAACAATTTGGTAAATAAAAACACAAAATAGTTGAGAAGTGGTGATTAAAATATATTAAACTAAATGCAATGATCCCTAATGAAAATTATCCTAAGTATGCAAACTATATGAATGAAATAGATTTTAGTAAAATTAAACACAATTTGCAACAGTTATAACATAAATAAACTAGGACAATTACTTTAATTAAACTCAATCTATAATCAACATGCTTAATAACATTCAGAAAAACATTCCATGGCAACTCGATCTTTCATGAGTTTGGAAACCACATTAGGTCCTTTTGGAATCCTTTACTTAATAAATACGCATTTTATTGATCTTTATTTACTAAGGGTTTCTTAGCATTCATGTGAGGTAACAAGGACGTGTCAGGTTTGAAACAATTTAATCACAAAAATCTAAAAACTATGCAGATAACAAAGCTTGGTCAGAGTTGTTATGCAACCTCCAATTTAATATGGCCAGGATCTAAATTGATCACATTTCAATTATGTGTCCATTAGCCGTCGTCTGGTTAGGATCGCTCAGCTAATTCAGGAGCATTTCAATCACGTATGAACGAAATACAAACTTTATTTTAATTGAAAACATGATCGATTGAGGCACAAACATTATAAGTATGAATCAAAAAAATATTATTTAATCAAAGCAATCATCCTAGCTTAAATAAAATTAAGCTAAAATTGTTGTAAATAAGAATAAAGAACACATAGCAAACATCTTTATATTAAATTAAAGAAAAGGAAGATTAAACCCAATTCAGAGTGGCTGTCACCCAAGACTTTGACTGACGAGGCTCCTTCGTTCCTTTGCTTTGCTCCTTTGCTAATGGCTCTCCAAGGTGGTCGACCAAGGGTCCTTTAAGAGGCTTAGTTGCTAAAATCTCTATGAAGAGATGATGCTAGGCGTGTGAATGGAAAAGGCTAAGAGAATTTGGAGAAAAGAGAGAATGATGAATGATGAGAATGAATGAGGAATGATTGAGGGATGCTTGAGGGATGATGAATGAAGGAATGAGAAAGTCTTATTTATAGGTGAGGAGAGGGGGATAGTTTTCTAAAAATAGTGGATGTTAACCTCTTCAAATCTCCTCAAATTGTGGCCAGCTATGCTTAGTGGCTTTTGACTTGATTTTTTTCTTGATTTTTAAGCAATTTTGGATGCCACACAACTCAGGACTGAGACTCGGTCAATCGTAAATCTTTGGGAAAATCTCTAATTTCTTCAACACTGAAGGACCTTGTGTAATTAAACCAAAGAATGGTTTAAATGGACAGTCATGTGTAGCCGAATATTGGGTTGACTTGGTCTCCAATTTGGACAGTTTTGTAATCCAGCAAAGCTTTCAGACCTATCCAGAATATATCAACAAGTTAGAGGACCAAAGAATAAAAATTATCCAATTTAATAAATTAGTTAACAACCAAATTATTAATGAAATATTTTAAAATGAATAATTAAATTAAATTTTATATTTTATTATTTAATTTAACCATGCATGGCCCACTTTATGTCTTAAAAATATAATATATTCAAATTAATATAAAATAAGCCATTTATTGCATGAAAACTATATAATAAAGCATAAAATCACATTTTAATAATTTATATGTCCTAATTTCATATTTTCACATATTTCATTAATTTATTAAACAATTACTTAGTTTTAACAACAGATTTTCAGTAAAAAGGTGATAAATTACATAGAAAAAGTCCTATATATTTTTCCGTTTACACATACCCCTGAAGACAGTTGTAGAGGAGTAGACTGCTTGCTATGTCGTGACATCGACTCTATGGTGAGAACAAAACACAACGCAGCGGCGTTTTGGTCTACACAATTGAACTTAAAGCTCGGAAACATCAGCTAACCTAGGGTTAAGGATGACGGCTACCTGAAGGCTATAAATGGGCCCTTTGGCACACATTATAGACATAATTCAATTAGCTTAGATCCTCTCTTTAGGTTTAATTTTTATTTTCTTGCTTTCTTTATGTTTTCACAGTTTTAGTTTATTTGTTCTTTGGTTTTTTTAAGAGTTCTTATTTATAAAGGAGATCAACTACAGTGGATTCGCACTTATTATCAATATCAATCAGGATTTTCTTAAAATATCTATTTCAATCTATTCCTATTGATTAATTCTTCCGTTTATTCCATGTTGATTAATGAGAGAACTCTAAGGGACTATGCCCTACCAAGTCTAGAAATGGTTCAAGAAAGTATAGCAAGACTGATGATTACAGCTAATAATTTTTAGATCAAATCGGCGATAATACAAATGATCCAAAATAATCTGCAATTCAAGGGCACTATGACAGAGGACCCTAATCAACATTTGAAATAGTTTCTTCAACTGTGTGGTACTTTTAAGTATAATGGGGTCACTGATGACACTATTTGTCTACAGTTGTTCCCCTTTTCTTTAATTGATAACACTTTTTCTTGGTTAGACTCGCAGGCACTAGGGTCTATTATGACAATCCATTGTTCGACCACGCTGACGATAACGCTTTTTCCCAATTAGTAAAGCAATCCAACTAAGAAGAGAGATCGCTATCATCAGATAGATGGGGAGAGAAATTTTTTATGAGGCGTGGGAATGGTTCAAGATGTTGATTAAAAAATGCCCACAGCATGGATTTCTTGAGTGGATGCGATTGTAAGTATTTTATAACTAGTTGGATGCAAACGCGCGATCTGGATTAGACGGAGCAGCAGCAGGAGCCCTTATGAATAGGACACACGAGGATACATACGAAATTATTGAAAATATGACATTAAACTCCTCTCAGTGGCCAACTGAACGATTCATATATGGCCAGAAACCCGCTACGGTCAAAACTATTCAAGAGGATGATAAGAATCACTAAATAGTGGATAGACTCAACCGTATCGAAACTGCTTCTACACTGTCTATGCATGGAGGAGACAAGTCACTCTTCCATTATATCAATAATCCTGCTGAGGATATAAATTACATCGAGAATAGGGGAGCAAACCCTTATTCAAATACATACAACCCCGGTCAGAGAGATCACCCAAATTTGAGATAAGAAGGAAGCCAAAGAGGAGGTAACAATTTAAATCAAGTTAAAAATACTAATTACCAACCTCCTTACTTACAGAAATCTCAGGATAGAACCAACACAAGTGACCATACTACATATGGTCAACGTTTGGATAGAATTTAGGAAGAAATGAAATCATTGAGAATAGATGTCAAGCAAATGCAATTTGAGTGCACTAACTCAACAAGAACATTCATTGAGCTTGAAGATCAAATAAGCCAATTGATGAGCATGATGGACGACATTAAAAGATCAATTGGCACAGGTATCCCAAGCAATACAGAGGATAATCCACGGAGGGAAGGTAAAAAGCATGTGAAAGTTATAACACTCCGATTGGGCAAAGTACTGAGTAGCCCAGAAATACCTACCCTAGAGGTACTTGTGGATAATACTGATGAACCTCAAGATAACTCCCTAGAAGTATAAAATAGACTTGAACTAGAGGAGGAGAATGCACCAGCAGCTAAAACAGGAAAAGAGACTTAAAGATGTCGAAATCACAAAAGTCCCATTCCCATCAACATTAGAAGAAAGACAAAAGTGAGACGAAGATGAATTTTTAAGTTTCTTGAACTTGTTTAAAACGTTAAACGTTAAACTACCTTTAATCGAGTTTAATTGAAAAGGTTCCCAAGTATGCCAAGTTTTTAAAAGAGATGATGGCAAGACGTAAGAAAATAAAGGTAGGAGAACAAGTTCATTTAAGTGCTTCCTATAGCTTGATTATTTCAAGACAGGCACCTCAAAAGTTGAAAGACCCAAGAAGTTTTGCTATTCCCATAGAAATAGGGAGCATTCACTTTAATAGAGCTTTATGGGATTTAGAAACTAGTATCATTTAATGCCCTTATCAATTTTTGAAAAACTTGGGTTAGGGAATCTTAAAATAACAATTAGCTGACAAATCTTCTGTATATTTGAAGGGAGTACTAGAAGATGTACTAGTCAAAGTGAGAAGTTTTATTATTCCCGTGAATTTTATGGTGCTTGATTTTAAAGATCGTGAAATACCAATCTTATTAGGGAGACTCTTTCTAGCCACCTCTAGATCCACCATTGATTTAGAGAAAAATGAATTAACTATGAAAATTAATGGTGAGACTGAAACCTTTAAATGTGGCCATCAACCAAGTAAGGAAGATAAAAGGAAGATAGGGGAGCAATGTAAAAAGATATTTATTCTTAAACCTCTTAAACCCTAACCCTCAATTTCTCAAACATCACCTCTTCTCAAACTCCTCAATCATACTCGGTGCAATAAGGAACAGGAATATCGATGGGAAGACAAGGAATACAAAAAACTTTGACTATATATGGAAGGTTAAGGGTTCTTAAACTCAAACTTTCTACTATTCCATTGAATTATTTTCTGAGGATTGAAATACGATGCCTCCTAGGAAAGTTAGGCGAACCATGGAAATAGAGCCATCGATGGTTCAAACTCCCTCTATGTTCTTAAATACGAATGTTGAGAAATATTTTTAATGAACTTTAAGGAAAAAAATTCATTCAATAGGTGCAAGTAAACCCTAGAATAATTTGCGACTTTTATAATGTTCCATACTATGAGAATGATTTCATTGATGAAATTGACTTAGAATATTTTAGAGACATAGATATGGATAATATTATAAACTTTTAACTAAAGGAAAGGGTGAATGGAAGTATCGCATAGGTACCAATATCCTAGTATCTTTTCATCAAGCTATTATGTTTCCTGAAGCTAAGATGTGGATTCAATTTGTTTACACAGGAATTGTACCTGCTTGAAATGTTTCTAACGTTAATACCTTTAGAGTTGTTTTACTTTATGCTATTTTTCAGAAAAAGAAAATATGTGTTGGCAAATGGATCTACCAGAGCATGGGAAGATGCATTAGCAGCTAGAAGGTAGGAGTATTATTTCCTCATCTAGTGACGGCTTTCTGCAAAAAGGCAGGTGTACCTATGACATCCACTAAGCAGTCATTGAAACTGTCACGAAGCATTATCGGGGACACTTTGTTCCAATAATACATTGAGCTATAGGCCAAACAGATAAAAGTCTGGAACAAGCAATGGCAAGAAACGACAGCTACACCCACTTCGTCAAAAAGGTTGGTAAGAGCTCAACAAGATGTTGGTGAAAATATTCATCCAAAGTTAGATTTGATGATTCAGTGGATGCAATAATTGAGACCAAAGTTTCAAGACTTTTCTAGGAAAAATAAAATCTGAGTCCCTAATTATACACTAGATATGTTCGATCCGAAGAATATGGAACATGAAGAAGAAGCACCGAAAACCAAAGAGGGAGGAGAATAAGAAGAGGATGACGGGGATGAGGAGATGGACAATGAGGAGGATGATTGAACTATTTTTAATTTTATATAGACTTGTATTAATTTTTGGGATAATTTTAATTTAGACTTTTTTGGAGTAGGATTAATAAGTAAATTTTAGTATGTTACAATCTGTTTAAGTTTTCTATGTAGGAACCCAACATATGACTTAGGCATTTCATGCTTACTAACAACTTTAACAAGTTTAACATAGTATGAAATGCCTAACCCAACATATGCTTTTATTCAACAAGACTATGATCAATCGGGTAACTTCCTTCCTTATCTATTATTAGGATACACATTGAGGACAATGTGTCAACTTAAGTGTGGGGGTAACATAGAAAATTCGCTTAAATTTTTATATTGTCTTTAATTTTCCTTGTCTTTTATGTGTTTGAGCTTGTTGAAATACACGTGATTGGTTAGAAACATGTATATAGTTTATTTTTGTTTATGAATAAACTTGGCATGATGGTAGGTGATTTTAAAATTTTGATTATTAGGCTACTAAGTTCTATATGTTACTATAAATAAGTATTAAGTAATCAATTGTACCAAGTGATATAGAAAATACAAGAAAACGAGAATACTAGTATGAATGATAAATGGTTGACTTTTTGTTTGTTTGGTTGATTAAATTTGTGTATGATGAGATATTTAGAGATGACCTAAGGCATTGTTTGGAACACATTCAGAGCCAAAAAGCTATCCTATTTATATTTCACCCTTAGTACCAATTTTTAGCCTTTTGACACTTCTTGATGAACCACATTACAAACCCCGTGCCTGAAAATTTTAATTTGTATATGCCATTTTTCTTTCATCCTGTACTGCATGATTATAAACGTCTAGCCATACATATTGAAGGTTAAGTAGATACATCACGGTGGAGTTTGAAAAATAAGAGTGAAATATGAAAGGTTTGTGTGATATAGGAACTATACATTAGCCTAATGTGCAAAACAAAAAGAAAATTCTAAAAAGAGAATTGGTATGAGTAGAAAAAGTCTTAAACTAGCGAAAAAGCATTCATGAGTGAGATGTATTGAAAAAGACAAAAGTCACAAAGTCACAAAAGAAAGAAAAACTCATTCATTAGTGCACAAAAACTCATAAGGCTAGCAATAGTTACTATGTAATGCTATGACTTCCTTTAGATGGAGAGACAATAAGGTAAGAAAAGGAGAAATAAGGCGATGAGCGGGTAACGGACACTAAGAGGGGAATAATATGGATCAATACGACGTGCCAAGCTATTTTTGTGTTTCTAACCTTTTGATGCTTACAATTTTTGAATTCCTCACTTGTCCTAAGCCTCAGAACCTTACAAGCCAAAAAGCCTTATGTGACCTAAGTATCCTTATACATGAATGGACATCATACTAAATATTCACATAAATGACTATTCGTATTCTGCTCAGATAATCAAAGTGCTTGTATGATTTGTTGATGGATTCCTATGGGTGAGAACATTAATACTTGTATATTTTTTAACATACTGAACTCAGATGTTTGTGAACAAAAGTGGTAAGTCAAGTACTCATCATGTTAAAATTGTTCATAAGCATGAAATGCCTAAGTCATATGCCTCGAAATCAATACTTGTATCATAGTGGCTCAAGGGTTGTCATTTTTATTTGTCATCTTTGTTTATGTTGCTTGAGGACAAGAAATGACTTAAGTGTGGGGGAGTTTGATTTGTCGTAAATCGGTGTAGAAGATTAAACTAGTTTTCACATTTAATGAGCTTGAATACAAGCATTTTTGTTATGTTTTAGTTGAGTTTCTTTAGTTTTACTTACATTCAATAAAATGTGCAAATCGCATCTTTTATTAACCTTAAGGGCAGAATGAGGCCTAAGGGAGCAAACGTACTTTGTTAGTGTGTAAGAGACCATTAGAAGGCTATTTGGGCCAATCTTGGAAGCTATGTCGCAATATGGGAGATCCGACGTCGCAGCATAGAGAGCAGAATGAAGAAAGTAACAAATTGTCTTCTATGTTGGGACATAGGCTGAGGGTGTCACAACATACACCTGAAGACATCAGCAAAGGAGTAGACTGGTTGCTATGTTGCGACACAAGTCCTAGTGTGTCGCGACATCGACTCTGTGACGAGAATAAAACACGAAGCAGGGGAGTTTTTGGTATACACAATTGAACTTAAAGCTCAGTGACGTTAGCTAACTTAGGTTTAAGGACGGCGACTACCTAAAGGCTATAAATAGGCCATTTGGCACACATTATAGACATTATTCAATTAGCTTAGATCCTCTCTTTAGGTTTAAGTTTTATTTTCTTATTTTGTTTAGGTTTTCATAGTTTTAGTTTATTTGTTCTTTGGTTCTTTCAAGAGTTCTGATTTATAAAGGAGATCAACTATTGTGGATTCGGGCTTATTATCAATATCAATAAACTTTTCTTAAACTCTCTATTTCAAACCAAGGCTTTTCTTAAACTCTCTATTTCAAACCATTCCTTTTGATTAATTATTCCATCTATTCCATTTTGTTTATGAAAGCCATGAGGAACTAATCCTTTAATGGGGGATTAGTAAGTGGAAGCATGATCTCTTAATTGTTTTGTAGGGTTACTTACCAGATTAACTATTTGGGAAAGGAAGAACGTGAAACAAACCCTAGGCTTGACAACCCCGGGAAGTCATCAAGGTGGGAATGAACCCAAAATTGGTATTTCCCATTTGTGAACACATTTTCCAATTATCTTATTTAAGGTAAATCAAATTCATGAAATACCCTGGTTTGTTGATTTTTCCAATTATCTTGCTTGTGGAATAATTCCTCGAGAAATGACGTACCAACGAAGGAAGAAATTCCTTCATGATAGTTGGTATTATTTTTGGGAGGATCTATTTTTTTAAACAGTGTACAAATAATATAATATAATCCTAAAGTCTGTAGCTGAAAGCAAGATTGCTGAGATCTTGTGTCATTGCCATTCATCTCCAAGTGGGGGACACTTTGGTGTTTCACGTACTGCAGCAAATATTTTGCAAGTAGGTTTGTTTTGGCCTACACAAAGATGCTTACGCTTATGTAAAGAACTGCGATAAGTGCCAAAGAACCGGAAATATATCAATGAGGAATGAGATGCCCTTAACAAATATTTTGGAGATTGAATTATTCGACGTATGGGGCATTGACTTCTTAGGCATGTTTCCTTCTTCGTATGGGAACAAATACATCTTAGTTGCTGTGGACTATGTATGCAAGCGGGTTGAAGTTGAAGCATACCCTACAAATGATGCTAAGGTAGTCATGCGATTTCTAATATAAACATGTGTTTACACGACTTGGGACACCAAGAGCTATTATTAGTGATGAAAGGTCTCACTTTGTGAACAAATGGCTTAAGTGGTTGCTTGAAAAATATGATGTAAAGCACAAGATTGCTACTGCTTATCACCCCCAATCCAATGGGCAAGTTGAAAGAGTGAACCGTGAAATCAAAGGTATCCTTGAAAAGGTAGTACGCCCTAGCAGAAAAGATTGGTCTCAAAGGCTCGATGATGCATTATGGGCCTATCGAATAGCAATTAAGACTCCGTTAGGAATGACTCCTTATCGGTTAGTCTTCGGAAAGGCATGCCATTTGCAATTAGAATTGGAGAATCAAGCTCACTAGGATTTGAAGCAGTTAAATTTTGATCTTAAGCAAGCCGGTGAGAGAAGAATGTTACAACTGGATGAGTTGGAAGAGCTGAGGTTGTTGTCCTATGAGAATGCCAAAATATGCAAAGAAAGATAAAAAAGATGGCATGATACTCATATACAACTTCACGAGTTTAAAGAAGGTCAAAAGGTGTTATTGTTTAATTCAAGGCTGAAGTTATTTCCTGCGAAGCTGAAATCCCGATGAAAAGGACCCAATACCATCTACTGAGTTTATCCTTATGAAGCTATTGAATTATACAATAATTATGGAGGTACGTTTAAAGTTAATGGTCAATGTCTCAAACATTATTGGGATGGCGAAGTTGAGCGAGTTGAATCCTCGTCCAAATTAACAGACCCTTGATTTTTCATGAACTCGTCTTGTAAATAAATAAATAATTAGAATTTATTTTATTAATTAAGTACATTTAATTAATTCTATCTAAGGAGATTGGAACTTAAGCGGGACCTCTATGACCCCTCCAACCTTTCCTAGGAATTAATTTAATGTAATTTATTAAGAAGAAATTTTCTAAATAAGTTTTAAAATGTTTTTTTTCTTCTAGTTTAATTTATTTTGATTAATTTTAAACTTTTATGTGAATAGAAGGGGTCAAATTTGACCCAAGTACTAATCAGTTTCTCTTTGTTGAATAAGTTTGTAAATACAAGTTTGAATTTGAGGCCCAATACAGCAGAAAGGAGGGAAAATCCACACCTAGTGCCGCCAGTTCCATTGTTTGCCGCCCAAGTAACCTTATTGTGGCTAAATTTTTGGTACATGTTGCCCTAATTTTTCCTTATATAAACCCTTTTTCATTATACTATTTTCATATATCTCAAAGCAATTTGCTTAACCCTAAAAAATCCCAAACCTCCTTCTTCTACCGCTAGCCTCAAATATCAAAAGAAACCCTTAGTCTTTTTCTTTTCTTTTGCCGAGACCACCTAGTGTCACCGCAAGAGAATCGTTGGAGCATCAACGTCGCCACCATACATAGCCGTTATCATCACCGCACACTGCCATTGCTGCCACACGTTGCCGTCACCATCGTAAATCCCTCTTCATTGCAAGGTTTGCTAAAGCAAGTTCTACCCTCTTTTGCCAATTTCTCTTCTGCCCCTGTAAGCAGAAACTTTGTCGAATTATTGAGAAGAGATACCATGTCTCGTAAAAGAACCAGATCTTCAAAGACTACTCTTGAAAACCCAATTGTGATCGATGAAGAAGTGAAAGAGCAATTTGATTCAATTTTCAAGCATCAACCTATGATGCCGAAAAAAGGTTTATTAGGGATCATTGCATTTAGTTTAATATATTTTAATCACCACTTTTCAACTATATTTTGTTTTTATTAACCAAATTTTTAATATAATTTTACAAATTAAGTGACTTAGCAGAAATACAATCCACGTGGAGACGATAACTCGATACTTACTTATTACTTGATAACGACTGTGTACACTTGCACAGGCCTACGCGTTACAATCTTCCACTAGAATAACGAGTCAATAAGAACTACTTATCTCTCAACCTTATAGTTCAGACTAGTTCGAGGTTAAGGTGTTCACGGATAGGCCATAAAAATTTTGGGTTAATTCCCACCTAGATGACTTCTTAGCGTCGTCAAGCCTAAAGTTTAATTTCTTCATCTCCCAAACAATTGATCCGCTAAGAAAACCCTGCACAAAATAATTAACTAATCATATCTCCACTCGTTAATCCCTCGTAAGAGAATTAATTCATCATGGATCTCAAAAAATAATAAACTTGATGTAAAAGATGAACATTAATAACAAATCAAGAGATTAAGATTTAAAAGAAGCCTGAATTGTATTTAATTGTAGCACGAAATCCACAAAGATTTGATCAAGTTCCACGAATTAGATCTCCTAATAAATGCAGAATTGAAACTACCCTAAAGCCTAATACAAATGGAAAAATTAAAAACTGAAACTATGAAGAATATTATACAATATGAAAACCTATCCATATCAAGTGTTAAA
Organism: Gossypium hirsutum; assembly: GCF_007990345.1. Taxonomy (NCBI): domain Eukaryota; kingdom Viridiplantae; phylum Streptophyta; class Magnoliopsida; order Malvales; family Malvaceae; genus Gossypium; species Gossypium hirsutum. The sequence continues at coordinate 29,978,846 of NC_053442.1, forward strand.
TGAGCCTATTTATAGAGTTAGGGTTGTTGTTGTCCTCAACCCCAGGTCAGTTGATGCTCTCGTGTTTAATATTTGATTGTGCAAAAAAAAATCGCCTCTAGCTCGTAAGTATTTCTCGTACAGGACTGGTGTTATGACACGCTAGTGCCTGTGTCACGACATTGAAGGTAGTATGCTCGTACTCAAGGTAGCTTCAGGGGTGTGTTGCGACATCCCTTGGTTGTGTCAGGACACTGAAGGTAGTCTTGAAATTCTTGATCTCTACTCTCTACTCTCTATGTTGCGACATTAAGCTCCCTGTGTTGCAACACAGCGACCAATATTGAGTTGGTAAACCATCTAATGATCTCTTGCACACTCACAAAGTATGTTAGCTCACCCTTAGGCCTCATTCTTCCCCTAAGGTAAATAAAAGACTAAAATTACACTTTTTATTGAATGTAAACAAAACTAAGAAAATTTGATTAAAACATAATAAAATTTTTTGTATTCAAGCTCTTCAAGTGCAAACACTAGTTTAATCTACTAGACCGAGTTACAGAAGATCAAGATATCACTAAAACAATTAAAGTCTATTCAACTAAGATCAAGGAGGACCTGAAGCCACTTGGGTGTGTAGAATCAGATTGGGCCTCCATTTTGGCAAAGCTTCATTATGGTTCTTTATGGTGTCCTCCTAGAATTTTCTAAAAGTTTCTTCGTCGGAATGGCGTAGACCTTCTAGCTTTACTTTGTGAAGATCCTCCTGATCATTGAGCTTCTCCTCTAAAGTAGATTATTTACCCTTCAACTGATTGTTCTCCTCTTTTAACTGTTCACACTCAATCTGTGCTTCTTTATGCTTGCCCTTCAAAGCCATAACTCAAGCATCAAGTCTACCAATCAAGTTGTTTGATTCTTGATGAACTCAACGTAATTCAACCATAAAGCTCTCACCAATTTTCATAACCTCTTCCAAGCTTGCAAGTTTAGCATTGTACCGATCACTGGCGTCTTGGAGGGCCCAACACCAAAGTCCATGCTCTATAGATAAGGCTACTGAAGCCTTTACCATGAGAGATATAATAGATGAATCAGGATTGGAAGAAAGATATAAGGTAAAAGCCTCCTTCAACTGTTGAGCCACTAAATTTTGTTGCTTCTAGAAAATGGAACTCAATAAGATATAAGGTAGACCTGACTTCAATAGGTCATGCCAAGGAAAAATCCTTTTGTTTCAATAGAGTGACCATCGGGTGGTGGAATGCTAGGATAAACAACTGATTGAATTAGAGGTCTAACTTCTATGGGACTCTCTGTCAGTGGTGGGTCAAATACATGAATTGGAAGTCTATAGGGTGGACAGATTCTGTTGGTGGTGCTAGAATTTCAGGTAAAGTATGAACTAGAGAAGTGTGAATAGCTGTTGTAGTAGGCTCCTTATTTGTTCTACACTTTGTTAAGGGAGGACATTCATTACTCACGGTCTCTTGAGTACTTTCCTCTAATCTAGGCCTCATTTTAGTTTTCTTGGTTGTTGTTTTCCTTGATGAAGCAGCTGTAGTTTTCTCTTTTGCTCGAGCCTTATTAAGAATGGTTGAAATGTCCATGTTTTGAGATGAGTGAGGAACAATATAAGAGTGTGAATAATATCCTACATCAGCAACACAGGAATTAGCCTAGTTTGAAAAAAAAGTAGAAGTTGTAACAGGATTACTTAAATGTTCAATTTGCGAGGGCGAAGACCACAAATGCTATAAAAGTAGAAAAGAGGTTCTCTTATATGCCCCACAAAATTAAGTGCTAACTTATCGTCTGAATCATAAGGCCAAGCCTCAGGAATAGAAGGCACGATGAAATTGTCCTACCAATTTAATGAATCATTTTGTCAACAACCATTTGGGCTTAACTCCAATAAAAAATATTGGAATATGTTTCTAATAGAAACAACTTCCACAAAATCTAGTATACACCCCCTTCTTAGTCATTTATATTGTTTTAAAACAACTTGAGCATCTGTGCACTAATGCTCTCAAGAGGAAGGGACCATCGCATAGGAAAACCAAACCCATATTCGAGTATGCATATGACTCTTACGTACTTGTCTTTTTCTTTGATGAAAATTTGAAATATTGTTATGGATTTGTAGCACCCCTATCTTGTCTCCGTTACTGGATTGAGGTTACGGTGTGTTACCAAGCAAAACAAAATAGTTGACTTCATAACATAAACAATTTTATAATTAAATGCTAACATATAACAAATAAATCAATTCATGGCATAATTACACGTGTGAGCCTTAAATCGAGCCTACAGGGCCCTAAATACAAATTGGAAACAATCCAGGATCAAATAGAAACAAATCAAAAAATTTCAGGAAAACTTGTAAATTTGAAAAAAACCAAGGGTCACACGGCCGTGTGGCTAGGTTGTGCGACATAGCCTAGACCGTGTGAATATTAGAAGTCAGGACACACAATCGTATCCCAGCCTATGTATCCACTCATGTAGTACTCGAAATAGGGTCACACGATCGTGTCACAGGCCATGTACCAAGTCGTGTGTGTATTCGAAGTTGGGTCACACGACCGTATCGCAGACCGTGTGCCAAACCATGCCACAAACTATTTTTGGGCACATGTTCGTGTCGCAGGTTGTGTCTCAAACTGTGTGAAACCTGCACCTAAAATAATAAATACACACGATCGTGTGAAGTGACCGTGTGTGGCACATGAACGTGTGATAGGCCGTGCCCCAAGTCGTGTGCTCCATTTTTAACCCCTAAATCAAGTCAATTCAAGTACCATTACTTGCACAAAAAGACATACCATATCTAGCTCATTTCCATGGTTCAAAAGCACATTCAAATCAGCAATTACATGTCAAAATTTCATCCATCCTATGCCTAACCAATATGTCAATCAAAGGCACCACAATTAATGATCATTCATTCAAATAACCCAACTAAAAAGGCACTTAACATTGGTCATCTAATCATGCTCAAAGCATCAACCAAATTGGCCAAAATATAAACATACATAACAAATTTACCATTCTAAAGCATCATCACCTAGTTCTTGACATTAAGGATTAACCTAACCCAAAACCAACTCAAACACACATAAAAAAACCAACCACTTAACTAGAAATACCATTATAACATAAAATTTTACATATCAACAAAAAAACACCTATATACAGCCACATCCCAAAATGAAAAAAAAAAGCTACTAAGATGGTTGGATAATGTGAGCTCTAACTTGACTCGTTTGGTCAGTTCATAAAATGACAACTACAAAAGAACCACAAACGAAACAAATAAGTTTAAGAAGCTTAATAAGTTCATAGTTTAAACATCATTTAACTTACCTTCACCAACAAAACAAACAAGAAGATAATTTTCTAATTCCTGATAACCAAATACAAGTTCACACCATATTAGTATTTATCCATGTATAACATAATAATCTTTTCAAGAGTTTACCAATCCTATCAATCAAAATACCTCAATGTAACAATCCATATACATAAGTAAGAATTTCAATGCCACATTTATTAATTAATAACATAATAAATATACAAAAGCTTTAAGTAAGTAATTAAGCTATAAATCAATTAACACTTAGCCTGATGAACTATAGTAACTTAACTTGGATACTCACGTAACTACACCACACCAGAGGCATCATAGATGTGTAACAGAGGCATCAAAGTGCAGATAGAGGGACGATTAAACAATCAGAGATACCAAAGTGTAACAGAGGCACCGAAGTGCGAATAGAGGCACCGAAGTGCAAACGGAGGCACCGAAGTGCAAACGGAGGCACCGAAGTGCAAACGGAGGCACTGAAGAGCAAATGAAGGCACTGAAGTGAAAACTCTTACAAGTGCACGTTCAAACCCTACAAGCACACGTTCAAACCCTATAAGCGCACGTTCAAACCCTATTGGCATGCAAATTGTATCCTAAGCATTTACTACGTTCCACCAAGCACTATACATTAATTCAGTATATTCATACATATCCATCATTCAGAGGTACTTCATTATTTCTGTACACATACTATAAAACTATTCCATTCATTTCAATAATGAGTAATCACAAGAACTGTGACCACCAATTATTCATTTTCATATGTACTTATCTGCAACATTTAATAGTATATAGGTAACAAATGAAATTTCACATGTATATACAATTACTAGTAAAAAAAATATAATCATAAAGAAATCTACATCTACATATCATTACACTATGAACTTACCTAGGATCCACTTCCAGTTAAAACGCAAGGACTACTCCACAATTTTCCCTTTTCCTCAGTTATTGTCTTTTTGACTCAGTTCTTGATCTATATAGGAATTAAATTCAATTATTAAATTCACGTACATTTCAAACTCAATTCAATGCATGAGACCCTTAAAATTTTCCTCATTTACATATTTTCTCTAAATTTTTACATTTTTCACAATTTAGTCCCTAAACCCTTAAATTCAAAATATAATATTTTTTTACAACTTCTCATGCTAATTGAATTTTCACCCATACATCTACAGCCCACAATTATTCTAAATTGTCAAGAATTCCCTATCAATTTTAATATTCAATCAATTTAGTCCTTTAACCAAAAACTAACAAAATTACTTTACAAACTAGTCATAATCAACAACCAATACTTAAAATATATCATGAAAAACGAGGAATCAATGGTAAAATCCAAAATCTTTAACAGTTTTAAAAACGAAGGTATGGGTTAGCTAGACCTAGTTGCAACGATCTCAAAAACATAAAAACTACTAAAACGAGTAACAAATTCTTACCATGCAAGTGTTAAAAGCTAGCTGAACCTCCAAACCCTTTAATGGTGTTTTAACATTCAATTTTTGGTGGAAAAATCTACTAAGGAAGAAGATGACTGTTTTATTTTTTTTCTTAAATTAAAATTATTAAATTACATAATTACCATTTAACTAAACATATATCTTAACTAAATTCTATCCTTAAACCATCCATATTAAATAAGAATGGTATAATTGCCAATTAAACCATTCCACCTACGTGATTTACACCATTTAATCACTATAATTCAATTATAACTAGATTTTACGACTTTCAAAGTTTAGTCTTTTTTTCTTTAATTAACTAATTAAAAAATAAAATCAACTAACCAAATATTAATATGACCATCACATAACCCTAAAATTTTAAATACCTACAAATTACAGACTTATTAGCCAAAATTATGGTCCCAAAACCACTATTTCTAACACCACTGAAAAATGGGATATTATAGGATTATAGGTTCACATCCTTGGCATACATTGAAATGAGCACTGGTAGAAGAAATTCCTTTCTTTTTTGCCTTTAGTTGGTAAAAGTTTTGGAAAACACCCAACAGTGATGGCTCAATAATCGATAAAGAACGCCACTAACGTCCACCAAGATAGGGCTGATAATTGCCCTGGTGTAATGCCGTATTCATTGATCCCCGTACAAAAGAAGGGATGAAGTGATAGGTGGAAGTTGGCCTCCAACAAATTTAAGGGTAAGATGAAACCTACAGACTTATCGCTTAGACAACATCTTTGGGGTCGCCAGAAGTTATAGGCAAATTTTGGGCATTAGATACCTCAAACCCCTAAATAATGGTGCATTTCATCCTAAGTGGTACTACAATCTTTCACCATAGCCTCTACACATGGTGGAGTAGCAATGGGACCATGGGGTCCAAATAGAACTAGATTTCTAAGAAAAAAATTCCGCTAGCTTGGCCTGGACCGCTCTTTTTGGTAGTTATTCTAACCTTTTTGTGAATGAAAGTGAAATGAAAAGAGGAAAGAAAGAAGCAAATGTTACCTCTGAGAAATATGAAAACTAAAGATGATGGAAGAAGAAGGCTTAAGAAGAAAAGGAAATTAGGGTTCCGATGGATTAAAAGGGTGTTTGAGTATATATTTTATTGAGGCAATCGTGGGCAACAAGTTTAATTTGTGGTAACTGTCCAGATTCTCTAGTACAAATTAGACATCTGTCAAAGAACAAGTTTTGAAACATTTAAAATCATGCAGGTAACCGCTAAGTCCTAAATCTGCTCATTGGGATTTAATAGTTGGTATTCTCGCCAGTATGGGATTTCTAAGATTTACAACTTGGAAAGAAATTGCTTTGAGTAAGTACTATAGTTTGTCAATTAGGGGTATATGCTTAGCGCAACAATGAGCTTTTAGTTGTTATTATGAAATTCTTTTAAGTTAGAAAATTTCCAGGGCTTAGAAAATTTCAAGGGCGAAATTTTGTTATAGGGTAGAGAGTTGTCACACCCCAAATCTGGATGATCTAAATTGAAGGTACGTAGAAGGAAAGTTGTTAGCTCTGGTGCACTCTGGTGGTTAGTTCGCCAAATTGTAAGCTTTTGGCGAACTAATGTATTGGCGAATTGAGTATTCGCCCATGGAAGTATATCGAGATATAGTTTTGACGTGTTCTTCAATAAAAGAAAGAATTCAATAAAAGAAAAGTAAGCTTTGTGTAAGTTACCGTAAATGGTATATTTTGCCTAGTTTGTTCAAGCACTGTGAAAAGCAAGTCTTGGTAACTAGATCTAGTTATAAACCAATTAAATTGACTAGTCAAAATGAGATGATTGTAATTACATACTTGTTTTACCTTGTTTATTATTATAAGGCATTGCCATTATTATTTCAGTTTCTTTTTATGTGTATACAAATAAACTAAATTGTAATAAAGTCCTAAGAAAAATATGATTATTCTTAAAAGGTCCTTAGTCAAGTATTATTGTGGGCTTGGACAATAATAATGCATTGAGACTAATGTGTAGGTGATTGATGACAAAGTGTTTCGGTGACATAGGGATGTCAAAATCAATACATGAGTATGTGCTAGAGAACAACATATTGGACTGACCTGCTATGATTATGTTTCTTGGATTATTATGTAATAGTCACAACATTACTCATAGCGATAACTATGTATACGATTCTCAAACTTGAGATCATCATTATCCTAACATCGTGAGTCGTATATTTTGATACAATCAAATGTCTTTTGTAATAGGTTGTACTGAAAAGATGATGTTGGATATGCCATAACCTATATAGTGGGATATGGTTTATCAATATAGGATTTGTCCCTCCTACATAATGGAGCACTATCTTAGGCCACTTGATGAGTAAGACTAGAAATACATGGCCATGCTTGAATAAGTTGATATAAAATATCATACTTATTTGTTTATTCTAGTCTACTCGAGATATCCAGAAACATGAGATTAGATTATGCAAGTGTGACTGTTCCATGACTTGTGTCTGATCTAGATATAAAGGACAAAAGGATGTAATACATAAAAGGTTTACCACAAAAAGGTTATGTCGAATTACGACTTCTTGTAACTTAGGTAGCAATGATGCATTACTAGATGCCACTCATTGCTTGTATTATTACAAGAACCTACAGGGTGACACCCTATGGTCAAAACAAAAAAAAAATCCAAACATAGTTGGTATTGTGTTTAGCTATCACATGAATTAAATTAATTATTAAATTAATTTAATTTGACAGTTAATTATTAAATGAATTAAATGTACAAGCTTGCCGTACACAAATAGAGAACATTGTTAAAATTAATATATGAATTTGATTCATATAAAATTTTAACAGGATATAGTTTACCAAAATTATTATTCTAAATTATTATAATTATGATTCCGGTCAAATATTGAAACATGGAAGTTATAATGCTTTTTGGAAAGAATATAATGTTTTTAATGCTTCTCATATGTTCTGTATAGGATGATTATGTTTTCAATATATGGATACCAAAATCCTAAAATTAGGGTTAAGAGTGTTTAAAAAAAATAAGAAAAAAAGGTCTAGTAGTCATTTTGGGAGATTTTTCTCTACAAAAGTTTCAGGAGAATTTTTGTCATTCGTTTTAATACTGGGTAGACTACGTAAACGCCGAGATGTTTTCGTTATAGCTTGGAATCAACATTGAACCATCGACATATCAACAAAATATTTCTCCACTGTACCACGAGGCATATCGACGGTCCCAAAAGTGGTATCAGTTGTATGATATGGATACGAGATTAAATTGATTGGTTGATGCAATTGTATGAGATACATGATATTTGATATGTTTAATCGATCTTTTTTTATGAATATATGATATTTTTTAACTTTTGTTTAAAACATGCATGTTTTTTTCTATTAAACCTATGTGAGTATTTGTTCCTTTCAATCGATGATTAAGTGTCAATGATTGATTTTGAAGCCTATTGAATCTTGTATATGGTTTATTAAGTGTTAACGAATCTGTCTTGGGGTAGTGGGGTTCTTTTCATTCGAAGTTAATTGTTAACTTGTTGATTACATTCAAAAAAGGAGCAAAAGTTGTTCTAGTAAGAAGCATCATAATCAAAATTTTAAAAAATATATATTATTCTGTTTTGATAAAAGTTATCAAATAGTGACATTTTTCCATAGAGATCTTAGAGCAAATTTTAAAATTTCATTGGGTTCTGTCGCTGATCAACCAGCAGCACCACAGCCCACAGCACCAAGGTGCGAGACCCTCGCAAGGGGCTTCGCCCCATGACCCCTGTGCATAGGCAACATTAATTCTAAGGACAACTTGGTAATTCACATTAACAAGTTGTTGAATAAAACGTACCGCATGGTGTATACTACGTTTGATATGCATAGTGTTTGGAAATGCATGGTTATAGCCCAATAATCCATTTAATTTATTATTTGCAAATGTTGTAATTTATAAATATGGTCTGCGTGTCGCGCTTTTTTATATTTCTCTTGTATTTCTCTTCTCATCTTACTCCCTCGTATGTAAATGAGTTTCTATAATTGTAAATTGTACGAGCTACTATGGGCTAGGGGAAAAGAAGGTTGGGATACCTAAAGTGGAAAATAAGCTTAAGAAGCGGCATGCACCCTTAGGATTCCTTTCAGTTCTCTCATTGGCTTGGGAGGAACCACCTTAGTTTTATGAGCTTATATTTACTACTTTATAACCATTGCATTTATTTACTATTTTATATTTTTCCTGTATAAGATACATTGGATGATATGTTAGCATGCATGTTATAGGACATTGATAAGATCAACTAAAGGATTAAATGGAAAAATGTTAACCATTAATGGTGAGATTAATTTAATTTAAAACCCTTAATAAAATATTAAGTTAAGATTTCCTTCCAATAGTTACCCTCGTTAAAGCCTCGATCGGTACAATGTGGGTTCTGCTAAAGCGAAGTAAATGTATCTATCATGGTCAAATGCGAAGAATAAGCAAGTGATATTCTCTAATTATAATTTTGGTTAATAACTTAACTAGGTTACTCTAATAGGATTAGATACCTAGAGGCAAGAGTTTTTTATAATCATGAGATGATTGGAACAAGAGTTGTTCACCAAATAGAGGAGTTACATGTGATGTAATTAGCAAGTGTTCCTTACCTAAATAACCATAATTTTAAGAGTAAAGCCAAATCTGACTTAAAAAGAGGTGAAATATGGATCCTTACCCACTAGAAAATTTTAGAGAAAGTCTTTTCGAAATTAAAGCATGAGGGTTATTAATTTTGAATAAAATAGTAGGATCATCATTTAATAAAGTCCTATTAATGATTATAATAAACTTGGAAAATGTACTCATGAGCATATTTTATTATTGTAGATTTATTATGGCAAATAACACAAACTCTTTATCATTGCAATCTGTCCTTGAGAAGGACAAGTTGAATGGCTTGAACTTCCTTGACTGGTTCCATAACTTAAGGATTGTCCTCAAGCAAGAACGGAAATTATATGTCATTGAAGAACCCATTCCTTATGAACCAGTAGCTAATGCCTTTAGAGCTAACAAGGATGCTTATAAGAAGCATCTTGATGACATGTTAGACATAAGATTTCTAATGCTTGCCACCATAACTCCTGAGCTTCAAAAGAAACATGAGGATATGGTTGCCTATGATATGATTTAGCACCTCAAGGAATTATATGAGGGGTAAGCACGTCAAGAGAGGTACGGGACCTCTAAAGCTCTATTTTGATACAAAATGGTGGAGGAATCTCTTATAGGAACTCACATTCTCAAGATGATAAGTTATATTGGAAGCCCTAAAAAACTAGGATTCCCTCCAAGTGTGGAGTTGGCCACCAATGTCATTCTACAATCATTGTCGGATAGTTTTAGCCAATATGTCCTTAATTTCAACATGAATGAGATTAATAAGACTTTGCCACAGTTACTTAGCATGTTGCGAACTGCTAAAAGTAACATGAAAAAGGCTGGACCTAAGCCCGTTTTGATAGTCCACAAGGACAAAGGCAAAGGAAAGCTTATTGCTAAAGAAAAGCCTAAGGACAATGGCAAGGCCAAATCCAGAAAAGAAAAAGTTGAATTGAAACCTAAAAGAGGAATTGCAAAGGAAGGAAAATGTTTTCATTATGGTAAGATCGGGCACTAGAAGAGGAACTGCCCTGCCTATCTTGAAGAGGTCAAGAAGGCAAAGGAAAATGGAATGAACACTTCACATATTTAGGTTATTGATATTAATTTATCAACATCTGCTTCATGGGTATTAGATATCAGATGTGGTTCTCATATTTGTACCTCTGTATAAGGACTCCAAAGGAATAGGAATTTGGCTAAAGGAGATGTGGACCTGGGAGTTGGAAATGGAGCAAGAGTTGTTGCATTAGCTGTGTAACACCCCTAACCCGTCTCCATTGCCAAGTGCGAGAACATTTTTTAGTTATCACCCGATATTAGGATTATGGAGCATTACAATGTAAATCATAACTATTACTAACATTTAAACATTCAAATATCAAATTAAATAACATATAATCAAATTGAAATGTCATTCAAAGCATAAATATAATTATTGACCTTAAATTGGGCCTACAGGGCCTTAAAAATAATTTAGGAACAATCAAGGGTCATTTTGATACAAAACAGAAAAATAAGGATAATTTGAAAATCTTTGGAAATAGGGGTTACACGGCCGTATGGCCAGGCTGTGTGATAGAGCCCAGACCATGTGGCTCAGAGCATGGCCGTGTGGCTACTCCACACACTCGTGTGACTATTTCACATACCCGTGTATGCACACTATGTAACTAACTGTGGTCGTGTAATGAAAGGACACATGGCTGTGTGGCCAGGCCGTGAAACTCATTGTGACCGTGTAGCTCAAGGTCACACAGTTATGTCACCAGGCAATGTAACTCTCTGTGCCCGTGTGGACCAACCTACACTGAAAATAAATAAGGCATACGATTGTGTGAGTAGGCCATGTGTGACACATGGTCATGTGGCAGCCCGTGTCCTAGGCTGTGTATACCTTAAAAAGTTTGCAAAAGAAGGCACATTTTCATTCAAAACTTAGGTATCAAGCCAAATTAATTCCATATATTAAATACACATTTAACAAGCCTAAAATATGCCAAAATATACATCTTAAGTGCCTATAATTCTTTACTAAGAACACATGCAAATTTTACAATTCATACATACCATCCAAGTTTACTTCTACCATATTAGAATATTCAATAGTAGCATACAACCAAATAACCAAAAGCACTTATTTATGAACCATTACAAGCCAAATATCAAAGGCATATGTATACATAAATCAAAACCTATTCTAGACCAAAATCATTCAAGTATGGCATCTATCACATGTAACTAGTAACCAACAATTTACAAAGCACCTATTACATTTCATGCCATCAAGTTAAATCCACCATATATCAATTTCAATAGCACATTCAAATCTTTAAGTCAAGCTACAATCAACCACATTATTGGCCATAAATATTCAAATTATAAACAAGGATAAAATATGCCACTTATAATGAACACTTATACACAAATTACAAGATACTCCTATTACATGCCACATAACCCAAAGTAAACGTTTTCAAATACTATCAAAGATAGCTGGATAGTGTGATCTTCCACTTGATCCGATTGCCCTGTTTGACAAAACAAGATCTACAAAAAATCAGGAAAAATAACATGAGTAAGCTTTTACGAGCTTAGTAAGTTCATAAGTTGAAACATTATAACTTATCGTATAAACATGTTTTATAATTAACAAAATCAATAGCTAACATTGACCATGTCAATCACAACCATTCAACAGGTGAGTTTCATAAATACAATTCATTTAATCACCTCATTTATACAATATCAATCGTTAACAAGTCACGATAAAATATCGGAAACCGTAAACACATGTACAAGTCTTTTACAAGAAATCATAACCAAATATCAAGTACCTATCATTATTAAATCATTTAACCATTAAAAAAATTCAACCCGATGAACAGTATAACAGATACAAATATAGAGTTATCCATCCAGAACGCTCAAACGAACTATCCATCTGAGAACACACCTGGGCACCAAGTGCCAAGCCCGTAGGCTAACACCCCTCTAAAACACACCTCGGCACTGAGTGACAAGCCCAAAGGCTTTCCATCCGCCCCCAATAACACACCAGAATCACTGTAAATATAATACGATAGTCTTCAACAAATGCTAGACTTCGGTATATTCAGTGGATAATAACAAGTCAATAATCATCATATCACAAGTCAATCTCGTACTATGTGCAATATAACCTATGGGCATACCAATTGTATCATATCCTATGTTCATCTGAGCTCAATACAGGTAATCGTATAACATTTTTCAATTCAATTTATTTTTCTCACCTTGTACCAATTTATAACAATTAAATTACATCCATATATTTATTAACATAACATAACTCAAAAATCAATATAATATTAAAAATATTCTAATTTAAACCATATGAACTTACCAGGGCTAAACTGCAGTAATGGAAAAAGTTCAGGGACTATTCAATAACTTTCCCTTTTCCTCAATTATCTACTTGTTCTTGATCTATAATATAATTTATTTCGATTACTAGCCCCTATTTCATATATCATTCAATTAAATACATATTCTTTTCTATTTACAATTTTTGAAATTGCCCTAAACTTTTACACTTTATTCAATTTAGTCCTTAATATTAAATAATAATATTTACGAACTCACTTGTCGAACTTGTGGTCCAAAACCACTGTTTCCGACACCACTGGAAAATGAAATGTTATAAGTTGTAGGAACACATATTTTATCATTGCCTAGTGGACTTGAATTATTTTGGAGGATTGTTATTTTGTGCCAAGTTTGACTAGAAACATTATTTCAATTTCTTGTTTAGACAAAAATGGTTTTGATATAATTATTAAGAATAATTGTTGTTCATTTTATCTCAATAATATTTTCTATGGTTCAGCACAATTAGTAAATGGCCTCTACATTTTAAATCAATATAGACCCATTTATAACATAAATATGAAAATATCAAAAATAAATAACTCTAATCAAACTTATCTTTGGGATATGGTTGATCAATATAGGATTTGTCTCTCTTACATAATAGGAGCAATATTTTAGGTCACTTGATTGAGTGAGACTAGAAATGCATGGCCATGCTCGAATAAGTTTATATGAGATATCATATTTATTTGTTTTGTTACACCCCAAAATAGGGCTAGGAGTTTTAAGGGTATTTTAGGAATTTTGGTCTTTTTGATCTCAAAATTTCATAAGGTTGGTACTCAATAATCTTTTTGACAATGGTTTTCGTAAAGTTAAGTCAATTTTTGGAAACAATTTTTAAATGTCTTTAATTTTAGAAAAGGGATTGATTTGTAAAAGGGTCCAAGCCGTGAGCCTTTACGAAGCAATTAAACCAATTTTTCAAAATCAACCTAATAAACCCCCATTTCAAGTTATTTTCACGAATGCTTCTTCCCACCTACTTAGAGTTGTCGTTCCTTACTATTCTTCACTCTCTCAATTGATTTTTTACTCCAAAACTATAATACTTTGAATTTCTATCATTTTCAAGCATTAAACCTCTCTAAATCTTCAAAAAAAAACTACCTAAAAATCTCACCAATTTCATCATCTTCTCCATTTGTGGGTTTTCTGGATTTGAATTGAAAACTCATTATTCTTCTCATTACAGGTAACCATTCACACTCTCATTGTTTTTTTAATGTTATTGGGTCTTTCAAACAGAATTTTTAGCCGTTAAGTCACATGTTTTGATTAAAAGCCGAAAATCGAGTCTTTAATGGTGAATTTTGAGTTTGAGGATAAAAACTTCGTTTTAAAGTGTTTTTAATTTTTTAACCTAATTAGAGCTTTCTAAAGTAACTTTGAAGTTTTGTCAAAGATTTCTCGGGTTTTAATGAATTTTCATTATAATGGTCAAAACTTGTCGAAAAATTTTGATACCTTCAAACACGTACTTTTATGAAGTTAAAGGTTGGGAATTAATCGTAGATGAATATGTAGATGAATGGAATTCATTTCATGCGAAAAGATTAAGTGTAGACTGAGTTATTCAAATTTTAAGTTTGTTGTGTTAAAGGTTTTGGTTAGAAAAGAATGTAAGTGTTTGTGGCTGTTTGAGGTGAGTTATTGACCGATTGATGACTGAATATATGTATGGTTTATCTTGTTGAAGTGTCAGAGTCGATAGGACATTCAACGAGTAAAGATAAAGGCAAAGGGAAGCTTGTTTAAGCTTTCAGTTTTTTGGCAAAAGTGAATATTTCGGTGAGTGTTTTTGAATCACTGCTCGTAGATAATTCGTTGTGTATTTTGGGAATTTAGAGGTATCCTAAACCCCTCCTCTAAATTCCAAGTGGAAGTGTTATTTTACCTATGCTAAATATGTGATAAATATTTTTGGAATTTAGAGGTATCCTAAACCCCTCCTCTAAATTCCAAGTGTAAGTGTTATTTTACCTATGCTAAATATGTTTGTGAATTCTTTTACCTATGCATGACGATTTGTTTTCGTAGTGGTTGTTCTTAGCATTCACTGAGCTTGTTAAGCTCACCCACTCCATTTCATCCTTTGTAGAGTAGTTGTGTTCCCGATGTGAGTGGTGTGGCCTTTGAGGGACTAATCCAAGCCATTCTTTATTCATTATAGTAGGTTTTTTTGCTTATTCTAGTTCTAGGGAATAAAAAGGCAATGTGGTAGACATTTATATCGGTTTTGTTAAGATGTTTTGGAGATTATTTGTATATTATGTATGTTTGGAAGCATGTAGACTTGGATATGGTATTTGGACTATTATTTTAGACATTTTGATGCTTATATGGCTAGGTGAATGAAACGTGATGTTTAGGGATTAAGCTTGAATGGTTTAAATGCTCTTATGTGCTGAATTTTTGTAACCATAGTAGAGGTATCGATATTAGGGGTTTTAAAATGATACCTCTATATTTTCAAAAGTGCAGGGAGTTAGAATACCAATTTGGTATCGATACCTTAGCTCAAGTATCGATATTCGGGGTGTAATTATCGATACCTGGCGAAAGGTACCGATATTTTTTTATGTTTTAAAATTTGGAGAGAAATAGAATGCTATTTTGGCATCAATTTTCCTGGTGGTATCGATACCAATTATTGATACCATAGAGGTGGTACCGATACCTACATAACATTTTTGGGAAATTTTGCTAAGTCATCCCAATGCTCGAGATATGTGCATTTTATGTTTGCTTGTTGTATGTTAGTATGTTTAAATGCTAAACTAAGTTTACATGACTTGATATTCTCATAAATGCTGGAGTAATTAAAGTAAAATGAAAATGCATGTATTTCAATCCTGATCATAACAATGAAATTGATGTGAGACGGTAGTGCGGCATCTCGATATTCGGCTTGGCGTCTAGGCCAGGTATGGGGTGTTACATGTTTATTTTAGTCTACTCAAGATGTCAAGAAACATGAGATTGGATTATGCAAGTGTCGCTATTCCATGACTTATGTCTGATCTAGATATAAAGGACAAAAGGATGTAATAAATAAAATGTTTATCACAGAAAGGTCAAGTCAAATTACGATTTCTTGTAACTTAGGTAGCAATGATGCATTGCTAGATACCACTCATTTCTTGTATTATTAGAAATATTCTAATATTACAACTAATGTTACAAAAACCTACAGGGTCACACCCTATGGTTAAAATGAACAAAATCCAAACACAGTTGGTATTATGTTTAACTGTCACATGAATTAAATTAATTATTCAATTAATTTAATTTGACGATTAAATTTTAAACGAATTAAATGTACAAGCTTGTTGTACACAAATAGAGAACATAGTTAAAATTAATATACGAATTTGATTCATATAAAATTTTAACAAGATATAGTTTACCGAAATTATCATTATAAATTATTATAATAATGATTTTAGTCAAACATTGAAACATGGAAGTTACAAATCTTTTTAGAAAGAATATAATGTTTTTAATGCTTCTCATATGTTCTATATAGGATGATTTTGTTTTCAATATATGGATACAAAAATCCTGACTTAGGGTTAAGAGGTTCTAAAGAAAATAAGAAAAAAAAAATATAACAGTGGTTTTGGAAGATTTATCTCTAGAAAAGATCCAGGAGAGTTTTTTCGTTCCTTTTAATACCAGGTGGGCTACGTAAAGGCCAGGACGTTTTTGTGATGTCTTGGAATCGACTTCGAATTAGCAGCATCCTTTTATCCTTTTAAGTTATATCTTCAACCTTATTTCAACCCGTTTCATTCCTCGTACATGAATCCTTGGCTGAGGATTGTCGGAATATTTTTGCACTATGCCAAGGGGTGTACCGGTGGTCTGAACATCTTCTTCGTTCAAAATGACTATTAAATTCTTAAATACCAAATGTTATTGTTGGTTTCTATTCTTATGTAAATTGTAAGCTAAGGATTCTTGGGAACAAAAAGAGGATGTTCTATCTCTTGGTAAGTCTGAAAACTTTGCATGTTAAGAGTAAGGGTACTATGCTATATATAAGCAACAAGTTATGATTAAGAGGCCATGCATGAGGGTTATCTTTAGATGAAATCATAGCAATCTGTTTGTAAATGGGTTTTAATGGTAGATTCATGTTCTTTTAAGTAGTTGATGCTACGATTTCATGAAAGGCATTCAGAATTGAGGATTTTGACCATATGCAAGGTGATTCTTTGGTGAGTCTCTAAAATCAACTCACACAAGTTCATATAATTCGATTATTTACGATTGATGTTCTTGAAAACAGCGTGATTACATGAATTTTTTTGGAGAATAAGTATGTATTTCCTTATATAGGTTCTTATAAGTCTAGAATATGATGAATTATGTGTATGGATATATGTGATTTTGTGAAGCAACTATGTATGTATGTGCCTAGGATGTATACTATGTGATGTGATTGTGTTGATGCGTATGAAGCATGTATTGAGGTATGATTTGGTTAAGAAAGTGAGTTCGCCTACCTGAATATATGTTTATATTGGATATGTGATGTGAGATTGAAAATGTTTGGGAATGGGATGTATCTAAGTGTAGAGAGGTTGTGATGTGAGTTTGGACAATGCGGTGGTATTTGATTAAGTCCATCAGGATAGTAAACATGAATTCTAATATGAAAATTCTAAAGAAAAGTCCAAGGCCATGGCACATTCTCGAAAGGGCAGAAGAGTCGCATTTATCGACTAGGGTTCTTTGTGTGTCCCAGGGCAATGATGGGTAAACCTCATGTGATGTGAATTTAGGCAAATCCATATTGCAAACACAATAGTTCATGGGTTGCCTGGGTGGCATTCTGTTAAGCTTTATGGCCTATTCTGATTGGGCCTTCATGGCATTCTATTAGCCTTTGTGGCATTTTGTTAGTCGTTGTGGCATTATATTGCCTTTGTGGCGTACTTTGTATATTGCCTTTCTGGTATATTCTATATGTCACCTTTGTGATGTATTCTTTCTGGCCCTAAAGACGTACTCTACTAAGTCTATGCTAAGGATATTATCTGTCTGAAATTTTAGTGTGAAAAGTTCTATGATAAAATTGAATAAGCCTTAAAGGAAATTTATTGAAAACAAGTATGATTCATTATGTTCAAAGAGGGTATCCACCGTAGTTATTTGTCAAATTATTATAAGGGCATATTCGACATAAGAGTTCATCAATTTGAACTATTTGTGCTATTAAGGTGGAAATATGAGTTATCTAGTATTTATTATATGTGATTAGTATCATGTCTGGTTCTGAGACTTGAAAGAATCTGAGTTGATCGTTATTTTGGAGGTCTTGTGCCCTATAACAAAGACATGTGGAAATTCTTTTGAATGATCTAAAGTGTTTCTCATTAGTATGAGTATGTATTGGGTTGGGTCAGAGTATAGTTCAACTTAAGGTTTAATTTAACAAGATCAGTATGGGAATCCACCAAAAGTATGAACAATAAATGATATCCGCTAAGAATAATGTCTGTGAAAATTTGTTCTAGAATAACTGTTTAAAATTTATTTGAAAAGAAAACAAAAAAGGTAGTATCATTTGTTAAGATCTAGATATAGTTAAGCAGTTAGATGAATGATAATACATTAAGAATTGTAAGCGGCGTATAAGTATGAGATCATATAATTGACAATGTAAAGGTATTCGCCAAAGACAAATATGAGGTAATCCAAATATTCAAGATGAGGAATTCAGTATAATAAGTTTAAAAGGTATGTTGTTTCACATCCCACTAAGTTCCTCTGACTTACGAAATGCTATGTTTATAGTTCAGGTGTTACTGTTTAAGTGTGTTCGCTGAGAGGGACATGCTAGGAGTACGCTAGAGAAGCGGCGAACAGGGAAACTATGCATACAGTGGACTTGTTTGGACAAATGGCGTATTGTAATATTACACCATATGAGTCTATTTTATTAAACTTATCTATTGTAATAAATTATTATAGATATGATGTATTATGTTTACATATATTTTCTTGTTTCTTTAATGATAATGATTTATGGTAAATGTTAAGGAAAATGTCTTGAGTTGAAAGTCTAAAAAGGTTGTTTAGAAATTTTGTTAAGAATTGTGTATTAACACCCAAGATCTAGAACCGGAGAATCAGTTCGGGTTAAGGGCATTTCAAGTGAGAAGAAATGGAATGTTGTTAGACACGGTACGTTAGATGTTAAGTTATTTGAAGCTGTCAATCTTTTTTTGGGGATACGTTGTACAAACAACTTGCTATATTGTGAATGATGTGCCAACTTAGGTAGTATCGAAAACCCTATACGAATTGTGGCATAGCAGAAAGCTGAATCATAATCATTTTAGAATTTGGGGATGCCCAGTCCACGTATTAGATAAAGATGCGAGGAAGTTGGACTAACGGACAAAATTCTGCATGTTTGTATGATATCCAAAGGAAATAAATGGTGGTTTGTTTTATAACCCGAAAAAGTAAACTGTTATAGTCTCAACTCATGCTACTTTCCTTAAAGAAAGTCACATGAATGACTTCAAACCTCAGAGTAAAGAGTTACTCGAGGAGCTTTCGGTAAATATACAAAACCATATATAGAAATGGTTCTAGAATCAACTCCTAATAGTAGACCTACAAATGCTTAGCAGCATTGGAGCCTCGTCGCAGTGGGAGGGTCTCTCGTAGGCTTGAGCTCTTCCAATCTAGTGGAAGTGTTTTTAACACTAAGTCTATAGAACAGAAAGATGATGACCCACTCACATATGATGAAGCGATGCATTGTGTTGATTCCAAGATCTTGGAAATTGCTATGAAAGCCTAAGATGGACTTAATGTATTCCAAATCAGTGTGGGAACATACAAACTTTCCGGAAGAGATAAAACTTATAAGATGTAAGTGGATCTACAAGTGGAAAAGAAATACGGATGGAAAAGTGGAAACTTATAAGGCTAGACTTGTAGCAAAAGGTTATACTCAAAAAAAGGCATCGATTATGAAGAAACCTTCTCTTCGGTTGCCATTCTCAATTCAATCCATATATTACTATCCATTTCGATGACTCTCGATTATGGGATCTAGCAAATGGATGTCAACACAGCATTTTTGAATGGTTGTCTTGAAGAGAGCATCTACATGATGCAACCCACTGAATACATAACTTAAGGAAACGAGCATAAAGTTTGCAAACTGCTTAGATCCATATATGGACTTAAGCAAGCGTACCACTCATGGAATCAAATATTCAATCAAGCGATCAAGACTCTTGGATTTAAAAAAAACATAGATGAACCTTGTGTTTATAAACGTTCAGGGGATGGAAATGTGGCCTTTCTCATTCATATGTCAATGATATTCTACTCATTGGGAATGATGTAGGGAAGTTGTCATCAATTAAACTGTGGTTAACTCAATAGTTTAGCATGAAGGACTTGTGAGAAACTAAATTTGTTCTAGTTATTTGAATCTAGAGAGATTAAAAGAACAAAATGATAGCACTGTCTCAGACTCTATACATAGACAAGTTATTGGAGTGTTATGCAATGACCGATTTGAAGAAGGGAAATCAACCCTCTGTATCGGGATTTCATCTCTTTTTAGAAGACTTTCCTACGACAGCAAAAGAAAGAGAGAATATGAGAAAGGTTCCTTATGCTTCGATGGTAGGAAGCCTCATGTATGCTATGTTATGCACACGCTTAGATATCTATTTTGCAGTGGGGTTCGTAAGTTGATATTAGGTGAATCCAGGACAAAGACACTGGCATGCAATTAAGCACTCAAGTATTTATGGAGAACGAGGGATTATATGCTCGTGTATTCCAGAGGAGATGTTAATTCTATGGGATATACTAATTTTTACTTCCAAATTTTTGGGATTCGAGGAAATCGACACCGGGCTCTGCTTTTATCCTGAATAGTGGGTTCATAGTGTGAATAAGTGTCAAGAAGGGTTATACTGCTAACTTCACTATAGAAGGCCAAATATGAGGTATGGAAAAGCTATGGCACTATAATAGTGCAAATATAGCTAAACCTAAAAGAAACCACATAAGGATAAAACATATTAAGGGAGACTGGAATGTTTGTCGAAATAGTGGATGTAGTCAAAAATCACATCTGAGGACAAACCTTGGGGATTTGTTTAGCCAAAACTCTTATAGCTAGAGAGCTCTTTGGGGAACATATGGAGGGCATAGGAATGTGAAACATGACTCATCTACTTCACTAGGGCAAGTGCGAGACTGTTGGATCTAGTGCCCTAAATGTAGTATTTTCGTTTAAGTACACTTGTAATTTTTTCCTATAGAATGGTTAATAAAATTATTCATAAATTACATTAATACTTTGTATATTGTCCTCACATGGTTTTTCATGCAAAGCAAAACGGAAGCAAATATTGCTCATTGGTTGTCTAATGTTTAACTGATACTAAGCGATATTATGTGGTCAAATCGTAGTACGGAAATACAACTTGTATTAGTAGACAAACCTCAACATGTCCTTAGTCCATCGGAAATGAGCAAACCGATTAAAAGACTAATATGTCGTCCATCAAGTCTAACTGGGAAGATGTCTTATCTTAGGCATCAAAGCAGATAACTCCCAAAAGATAGAGACATAAATGTAACTGACTGGACTGACAATAAATCGGACAGTACCCAAGTAGAACAAATCTTGAATCCATTTCTACATTTATTCACTTGTGATGTTCATAGTGTGGCATACCTAAATCCTGAGTGGATGGTAGACTATGTATGCGTGACTTGTACACTTTGATGTAAGTAAAAGCCCACATTCAAATAGATAAGGAGTCGAAAGTTTGTATGTTGGGTGTACGACTTTTGTAGTATCTAGTGTCATTCACAATAGTGGAATTCATAGCCCAAAACATAGGTAAATGATATCCTCTCATTGGCATTACATGGTTAATGAAAAGTAAACATGGCCTCGAGTCATCTGTCTTTGTGATGGATGACTTGATCACTATTTGATAATGTTTGACTTTTCATGAAGGAAGATGTAATGGTTACCATGAGATAAAATAGGATCATATTGGGAGAACGGATTTTATCCCAAAGAGATCAATGATATCCTATGAAGGTAACACACTTATGGCAAGGTCATTAAATGATCACTGAGTAGTTGTTTTCGTAATGATGTGTCGTTGGGGAGAGCTTAGTCACGATACTATAGTGGAATGACTTCATGACTAAAGGAATTTATACTTAATAGGCGAAATGCCAGAACTTAATTATAAATATTTTGAGCCTGAACTACATATGTCCAATTAGTCCCTTCGCTAGCTCGTTGAAACCGGAAATTAATTGTGTGTTTGAATATAAAAGAACGGAATGAATAAGAAAAGAGAAATAGGAAACATTCATGAATGATTATAATTTTCTCCGAAATGGACAAATGGAATCATTTGGAAATGAACGTAGGTTTCCAAAAATGGAAATTATACATTTGCAATCTTATATGGTTTACTTAAAATATGATCAGAAGAATGAGTTTATGTTTTTGGACTGTTTTGAAGCCCGAAAATGAAAATAAACCATTCGGTCATAGTGAAAATGTTGAGTTGTGAAATATTAAACATATTTTTTTGAAATTTTACTAGGGGTAAAATCGTCAAAATTTTACTAAGCGTAAAATAGGGATGAGAAATTTCCTTATATAAATATTCAAGTTTATTTTGGGAAATAAAAGAATCGAATTGATTTAGATCACATTACAGAGTATTGGATCAAAAAGGCCTAGAAAGTACTCGTAATTGGACTCGATGTGCGAGAGGCTCAAAAACCCCTCATAGACATTAAGAGGGCGACAACCCTAGTAGAAATACTAGGGTGTGTGATCCACCCTAGTAGGAATACTAGGGTGTGTGCTATTTTAAGTAGGATGTTGTTTTTCTATTTGAAATAAACCACTACAACTCAACAAGGATTCCACCTTTTCTTCCTATAAATCGATGGCACCGGTAAAGCTATGTACACAACTTTGAGAGATTGTTATGCTGCCGAAAAATAAGAGAATTTATTTTCAACTATGACATATAATTTTCCAGAATAAAAATTCTATTGGTTTCTATTAAAAAGAGAGAATTTTTGTTTTCACCCCAAAATAAGAGAAAACTTTTTCTAGTTCTTTGTTTCGATTTAATTTGTTCGAGCCCACACTCGAAGCAGTTCATGGTACGAGTATAGAAGAGAAGATCATTTGACTGAAATCTGGGAACAACGAATGTTCACTAAACCAAAAACACAGGTACACATTTGGTTAAGATTTATTGCTATAAATATCACAAATTGGGTCGGTTTTCAAAATTTTAATTTTTCGTTGTGCGAGAAAACCGTTTTCAAACTAGATTTTTCCAACAATGCTCACACATATAACACTGGTTTATTGCACACACATCTAGACACAACACATCTACTCATTTATAGTAGAGACAACTTACCGTGCACAACCCACATATCATGGAAGTATCATGACTCAAAGGAAGTAAAAAGGAACTCACCAGCATGCTTAAAAACATAATCTACTCTACTGGTCCTTTGCCTCGATTGCTCAGACATTCACCAGCTTCTTAAGCTAAATAAGAAACAGTTGTAACCATAAACCATTTATCTAATTTAATCATGCAAGCAATAATGCAAAACGTAAATCCCTTCGACAATAACCTAAGGGCATTCCAGAAATTACTAGAAATTTGGTACTTAACAACGACGTTTTGACTAGCTATTAGAACCTCTTTTGTCTTCTCTAACGAAGATACCTTAAAAGTTTTCCAAAGACTCAGAAAAGAACGCAGATAAAAACAAAGGAGAAACACGCCGACTATCAGCATCCTTATATTTAACACCCTATACCTAGCCCAGTCACTGAGCCTGAATATCAGGAAGCCACACCATAGTCTCATGCCATACATAACAAATAAAAGGCTCGTTCTAGAAAAACGTCTTTCATATTAACATTCATATAGGTTTAAGACAATCATACTCTTTAATTATCATTATTACATGCTAAACATACATCAAATGATTTTATACTAATAAATAAACATGCATAAGGTCTATTTAGCAAAATTTCCCAATCAAGTACGTAGGTACCGATATTAGAATATGGGTATCGATAATTTTCTCAAGTGGTATTGATATTGCTTGGAAAATTGATACCAAATCAGCATTTTGTTTCTCGCCTAAAATCCAAAGTCTCAAAAATTATCTATACCTTTCAAAAAGTATTGATTATTTTACCCCGAGTATTGATACTGGTGATAAGGTATCGATACCAAATTACGATATAGACTTCCTGTCATATCAATACCTCTGCTCCAAACATAAAAAAATATAGCAATTATAAGCATATAATTCATACAACTAATTTCTAATCATCATGTATCATTCACTTCATCAAATGGTCACTAAAATATCCGAAGTAACAGTCCAAAACATCATAATCATGACCGAGCAAGAAACTAATAATTCAAATTGAAAGTCCATAACTCCTAAACAAAATAACCATTTAAACAACTTAAAAATCATAGCAAAAACTAGCATATAGTCTACCACATTGCCTTTAGTTCCCAAAACATAAATAAGCAAATAAACACCTACGAATAACTACTAGAGTTTTGGCTTGGATCACCCCTCGAAAACCACATCGCTCACACCAGCACATGACTAATCTATAATGGTTTAAGAAATGAGTGGGTGAGCTTAACAATCTCAGTGAATGCATAAAATAATTACCATGCAAACAATTCATCAAGCATTAGTGAAACGTATACGTAGCATAATTATAGCAACCTTAACTCAGTTGACATATTTCACTTACTTATGCACGATTAACAGTTTATAGGTCAAGTCATTGCATACACTGTCATATATACATTGCAACACATACAAACATATTTATAGACAATTTCCATAATAGTCACATATCATATAAACACATATCACAATATACACATATTCATATTTTAAGATAATTGGAGATAATTTGACACTTGAGCTATGAAATGTAAAAGTGGAGACTATCACCACTCATCGGATACACGGATCTCCAACACACAACATAGACTCAGAGTCAAACATGCCTCGTAAGTAAAGCATTAAGATAACACTCTCCAACACACCAAACATGTCCCATTGAATAGAGCTCAACTCACATTCCTTTATCTCTCCAAACATGTCCTAAGGCTTCAACGCCCAAATCACACATACATATAGGTGAGTACTCACAATCGTATGGCATGCCAACTATATCCAATGGTCTAAAGTATCACAAGGCCATAATATATGTATTTAAACGCACATATTACTCACTGATTTCTGATTACTTTCATTTCACATTTGTATCATTTTCACAATATTATCACTATCACTTAGCATGTATGACATGCCTACACATATATTCTTTCACAATTGTAATCATTAACATATAACACGTATATAGCATCTCATTTCAGCTGACAGTTTCACAATAACACAAGCACATATCTCACAAGATAAACATGAGTACAAGAAAGCTTACACTTGGAATTTAGAGTAGGGGTTTAGGCTACCACTAAATTCTCAAATAACACATTGAATCGTGTCCACAAGTAGTTAATCCAAAAACTCACCACTACGCTTTCGCCGAAATGCCAAAAGCTTAAATTAGCATTTCCTAGCTCGTAGATGGTCCTAGCGAATCTGGAACTTCAACACAACAATGCATTGAGAAATCTGCTAAGGATTCACCACAAGCAATAAAAAACATAAGCCTAAACTATGTTTCCATGTAACCGAAACCTTTAACATAGCAAACTTTAAATTCAAATATCTCAATCTATACTCATTCTTTTTCCCTAAAACCAATTCCATTCATCTTATAATTCACCTACGACTAATTCCCAACCTCTAAACTACACTAAAATTATCAATTCATAGCACCGACTTTTTCGACATGTTTATAGCTATTTTTTTGAAAATTCATTAAAACCCAAGAACTCCTTAACGATACTTTAAATAAAGTTTAGAAACCTTTTAATCATATCAAAACCTATTAGTTAACACTTTGAAATCACATTTTTACTCGAAAATCTAAAATTCACCACTAACAACTTTCTTTTTGACTTTTAATCAAAATGTGCAATTTAAGGGCTTAAATTCAGTGTCAAAGGCCTAATAACACTAAAAACTAATGGGTAGATGATTGGTTACCTTTGATGGAAGAAAAACTGAGGTTTTGTTAAAAACCCACAAGTGAGGAAGATAATGAAATTAATGGAATTTTGGATGTTTTCTTAAAGATTTATGAAGGTTTAATACTTGGAGAATGATGGAAATCAAGAGGATTATGTTTCGAAATCAAAATTGAGTTCTTTGAGTTTGTGAAAGTAAGGGACGACAAAACCAAGGAGAAAGGAGAAACCTATTGTGAAAATAAGTTGTAGGTTAGATGTTTTTAGGTTAAATTTTAAAAATTGGTAAAACTGCAACATAAATGCTCACAATTTTGACCCTATTACAAATCAATCCTTTTTCTAAATTAAAAGTCTTTAAAACTCATTTTCAAAATTTGATTCAATTTTCTAAAAACCATAGTAAAAAATATTACCGATAAACCATGTCGTAAAATTCCGAGCACTCTAAGGCTAAAATTCCTAAAATACCCCTAAAACTCCTAGGCTTTATTTTGGGGTGTTACATATATAGCACAGACAACAGGGACAAAGCTTAGTAGGAGGGTCAAAAAAACCCACTATAACACTTGAAACCCAAGAATATACTTGCCTAAAATTTTGGAACCTAATCATCTACCAAACATAACTATAACCACTAATTAGCTTAGTAAGGAGTAGAACATTGCTTGCACACTAAAACAAGCCAGTTAAACAAATCATTCAGCTAACTAATCACATCAAGCTATCATCTACAATATTCTAGTTCAATTCCAACTAGGTCTTAACTAAACTCTAACTATACTCACTGAGCCGTCATTTTCATGGAAAACAAGTCTATCTATCTACGAACCAACAAGTCTGCCCAAAGTATCTAGGGTTTGCGACTTGTCCCACAAAAAAGCCCGCCAAACTCTAGAGTCTGCTAAATGGAAACTTCTAGCGAGGCATTCCGTAAATAGGCGTTGTAACACCCCTAACCTGTATCCGTTGTCAGAATAGGGTTACGGAGTATTACCATAGAACCATAACATCAAAACATTCATTCCAAATCATTTCATGAATTACATCATAGTCCATTCAAACACATGCATATCGTCCCTTAATCGAGCCTTCAAGGCCTTAAAAACACTTTAGAAATGATTCGGGACTAAATCGAAAACATTTACAACTTCAGGGAAAAAGATGGAAAAATTCACACTACAAGGGTCACACGGCCGTGTGGGCAGGCCGTGTGACTCACAAGACTGAGACACACACCCGTGTCCCAGGCCATGTGTACATTCAAAATAGGGACACACGGCCGTGTTCCAGCCTGTGTCTGTGCCCGTGTAACTCTCTGACTTGGGTCACACGGCCAAGCCACACGCCCGTGTGCTAGGCCATGTAACTCTCGAAATGAAACCTTTAAAAACCTACAGGGGACACATGGCCATGTAGCGTGGCCGTGTGTCACACACGGCTGATACACACTCTCGTGTCTTAGGCAGTGTGGACAAGAAATAGACCAAATTCAAGTCTTTTCTTTCACCCAATTCAAGCATGCCTAAACAAGCCATTTGCACATATGACCAAGGTATCGAAACATGTTCAACTATGCATAAAATGACCAATTTTCATTCAACCAGTATGCCATAAAGGCGCCTTAAATACACACATTAAACATACTTAAACATGTGCATGTTTAACCATTTAGCAACTAACTTGTTTCCATACTAAAACATGCCACTTTTGACACATACCAACCTTACCAATTTAGATTCATACCATTACTAACTTCTCTTATGTATCAAAACCATATAAATGACACAAAACTAACCATTATCAAATGGTTCCAACATCCAATATATATACATACCAAATTTAGGTCCAAATGGTCATAATTCAACCAAACATATTTGATTAAATCCTATATCAAAACATGCCTTAAATGATCACTTTGCAAACATGCCAACACTTGCCACTTTGGCCATAAAATCATGCATCAATTTGATCATATAACACCAACCATTAAGCAACAAAATGCCAAAAGCACACCAACCATCAAGGCATCAAAACAGCATAAGTTTCACAAATTCAAAGCAACATTACATGCCAATATCACACACAAGCATACCAATTTGGCCATTCAAAAATATCATCACTAAACCATTTCAACATTAGCCATCAAGTCCAAAAATGTCAAAATGTCATCAATCATAAAACCATATTTACAAGCCAAACATAGTGGCCATATCATCAAGCACAAAACACCTATACATGCCATTATAACCGCGACCAAATCATAAAAATCTACTGATAAAATCAATGGACAATGTGATGGATCTTCGACTAGCTTCAAACTCAATCGAACTTTTGATAATCTGTAAGGTAAAAGAAAAACTACGTAAGTAATAAATGCTTAGTAAGATCGTATAAACTTTAAGCATAATAATCCATTTCAATATTAAACTTTATAGAATAAACATAAATCTATGCCAATGTTATAAGATTCATAAATCGATATGATTATCAACTCACAAATGAGTAAGTTTATTAATGTCGCATATTTATTGACCATTCATAACATGATAGGATTTCATGAGACATAATATATATCATCAATACCTTTTATAAGATTATATATCTTTCTATTTACTTACTTTCCATTCCGTCCCCAATGCTTATCATAAGCCTAAACAACATTATTAACTCTCGATTAAGTGTATTTATCCATAGCATAAGCAATTTTCTCACATATAATACATCATAATACATCTCAATTACGTACTTACCGTTTCATTTCCTTTTCTTACCCATTTCGTATGCATAGTACAAGCATAATCATAATAATAAATCATATCCATAAGCTTGGCATAAGCCCTAGCACATCAACAACACATGTTAGTTCATTTAAACATGATTCATATGAATTTGACATGGATAACCATTATACTTGAGTATGATTCAATTAGATTTATCATCCATCGCAACATATCATGTTTATCCATGTATCACCATTCCATTGAGTTTCATATAAACATGTTTTAGTTCTTATTGAACACTAACCATTTCATCTGCATACACATAAGACATAACTTAGCAATATCATCACATGGTAAGATATGGGTACATAACATGGCATCACTTATATAATACCTTTCATAAACATGAATATTCATACTTTGATCATTGGTATATCATACCTTTCCATATTTGTTGTAGTGAAGTCAATCGGAACCCTTATCGGAGCTCACACAAAGTGTGCTAAACGATAGTCGTAACTGTCCCTTTTCATATTCAATGGCCGAAACCATCCCTTTTCATTAATCGATGTTCGTCACCAACCCTTTTCATAATCGATAGCTGAAGCTATCCCTTTTCATATTCGATGGTCATCACCATCCCTTTTCATTAGTCAATGATTACTGATACGCCGTTGAATTTTTTTTGCCGAGACATAATTTGATATTATAAAATGATAGCATTTAAAAAATAATTTAAAATGTTACTTAAAAATACGAACTTACCTGGCTAAATTGCAAAAATGTCAAGTACAAGGGTATTTTGGTAATTTTCTATTCTCATCGATATTCCACTTGATCTTGATCTAAATTAATAATTGCATCCAATCTATTAATTTATATAGTAAACCAATGTGGTTTACGCAATTTATTCATTTTCGATAATTTTTCAAAACTACCCCTAACATTTTACTTTTATTCAAGTTAGTCCTTGAGCCTAAAACATGCAAATTAACCATTTTTATTGAAAGTTTACACTAGCCGAATATTCATGGCCTACATTTTAGCCCGTTTTTGCAACAATTTCACATCAAATCCTTGTACTTTTATTATTTTAGCAATTTAGTCCCTAATCGATAAATTCATCAAAAATCACTTAACAAAATACTTTTAAATAACAACTAATATTTCAAATTTATCATTTAACATCAAAAATCACTAGATTCATCAATTGCAACATTCAAAATATTTAACAGTTTCTAAATCGAAGGTACGGGCTAGTTGGACCTACTTGTAACGATCTAAAACACATAAAAATTATTAGAAACCGATAAATAAATCACTTACATGCAACCATTTTTGTTTGGCCGAAGCTTGGAGCTTCTCCCTTTCTTTATCCATGGTAACATTAGGAGTTTAAAGGAGAATAAAGAAACAAATCATAATTTTCATCTTTATTTTAATTATAATACTTATTTTTAATTATTTTAACCTTTATACATAAAGAAAATCAAAACTTTAAAGTTCCCTTGCCGTCCCACTATCTTTAGGATGAATAATTTACTCAATAAGGTCATCCAATTATAATTATTTAATCAATTAACACCTTTAAACTAATAGCGATTGACTTTTTCAACTTTTACAATTTAGTCCTTTTTAATTAATTAACTATCAAAACGTTAAAATTTTTTAACGAAACTTTAATACCACCTTAATGAAACTCCGTAAATATTTACAAAAATATTTACTCAATTTATAGAAATGAGGTCTCGATACCTCATTTTCTAAAACTACTTAACCTTAGGATCTTACCACTTGAACTTAATAAATCACTTATATAACATAAATTATCAAATCAAAAACTTTTTTAAAATTACATTTGACTCGTAAATATTAAATAATAATATTTACGAACTTACTCGTCAGATTTGGTGGCCCCGAAACCACTATTTCTGACACCACTAAAAAATGGGCTGTTACAACTCTCCCCCTTACGAAAATTTCATCCTCAAAATTCCGACGAAAGTTTTCATCTGATGAAAGTCATCACATCAAATCTTTTTGTCATCTTCTTAATGGTAATTGAAAAATAAATCATTTATAACTCATCTCGATTCAAAGCTCGTATCAAAACTGATATTAAAACTTGATACTATATCAGAACTTAACTGAACAGTTATGATGTTCTGTCATAACTTTATCATTAGTAGTATAACTACCGACAAACTCCCTAGTGATCATCTGACGAAACATAACCGAAAAACCCGAATTATCAAACTCTGACTAATGCTTCTAACATGTTTGCATGTGTAACTTTTAACTGATATTTGTTCCCCTTACATGGATGCGTCAAGCAATAACTTTTAACACAAGCGCGACAACTTCAACTACCGAGACGACTTTAACTCATAATGACATTTCCCGATTAAAGCTGATCTGATAGATATATTTCTGTATCATGTCTTCTAGAATATGAATCCCTTATTCTAACTATCTATCAAATTAATCGTGAATGCGTAAAATTCATTCCCGGACCTGGGAATAAACTCAAATGCATATAACTCAATTAACTTTTCAATGAATAACCCCGCTCTAATTAAAATAAATGAGTCGATTTTATTTATCGAATAATAACATTTCAAAATAATCCCTTCTTGTTGTTATCAAGACAACCCAAACATACAATCTATCATAATTCCCTCATAATACTAGTCAAGAATCCTTACAAACTGCATTAGCTCAAACAAAATAGAACATCATGTTTTAACTCGTTGACATAAATCGAGATTACTTGAGGAATGAGAACCAATATGCAAATTTAAGTTCGGTCTTCCACATCTATACTTTTGCCAATGTCTACCCTTTCACGAAAGCTAGAAATGGGATATATAATAAAGCTATTTCAATTATTAACATCAAAGCTTTGAACCATACCAAAGCCACAACCATCAGATGAATTAAAAAAATAGTGCTATAATAAGACTAACTTTTCAATCGTATAGATAGAATAATATTTCAACATTAATAGTGTACTCCGAAATAAAAGAGAAAAACCAAATGTAGTTCCAGTAACAACCTGTGCAATAATACAACCTCTAATAATCTGAGATCTTTATCACTATTCTCCCATGATCGAACCAGGAATAATAACAGTAATAAATGTAATTACCTCTGGCCAATAAACATCCTTTATCGATGAACCATGTTTGATACAATAAATAATAAGAATGAAAAGAGAATCGAGATAATGAAATCCAAGATGTGGAGCTCTACTGAATTTCCGAGAATATAACCCATATTGAATGATAAAGAGATTGATGATACCTTAGAGAAAATCCAGAAGAAAAATATTGCTCATACACATTGAAACCAATTGTGACTAAGACAACATAAATTGCATATATATAATTTAGAGCATCAACCAATAGAAGAAATAGAATAACATCATATGAGTCTATCGTTGAATCTTCTACTAAACATAATGTTGATCGAAATCAACCAGAGTAACAATATATTTGTCTAGTGTTATGATTAACCAACATTTCTATATGATAAGAATCACATCTAAAAATGAACAGTTGCATATATCTCTAAAAATAAAAGAAAATATAGAATACCCAGAGGAGATCACTGTAAGATACTCGACC
The DNA here is from genome assembly GCF_007990345.1 of Gossypium hirsutum. Lineage (NCBI taxonomy): Eukaryota > Viridiplantae > Streptophyta > Magnoliopsida > Malvales > Malvaceae > Gossypium > Gossypium hirsutum. The sequence goes on from NC_053442.1 coordinate 30,011,266, forward strand.
ATAATATCTACATTTAGATATATTTGCAGTTCAAACATTATCCCACTAACTACTAAAGTCATCGATAATCTCATATTATCCCGTTTCACTAAGGAAATTAATTCACAAGAAATCCCAATTAACCCGTTCTTTAGATACCATACTTGAATAAGTCGATTACCTATTATTAACTTCTTCTTTAACAGTGATGTTGTGTATCCCGAATGATCTTCAAAAGAATCTAATATCTCTTCTAGAATCGTCTTTATTTGCTAACCAATTCTCAGTTTTGATCACATTATTACTAATTCTATCATTGAAATCTATAGCTTCTCTTTTCAGAGTTAATCAACATAAATCTTATATGAATTTGTTGTATAAGACTTTGAGGGTGAAGGGGTGGAGATCGTAAAGTCTCAAAATTTGACTCTCATATATATACACACATAACATATAGAATTCATCATTAACATAATATTATGGACTTTTATTCTTACCTTTATGAGTTCTGACTCATCATAAGCAACTTTTTACTTATACGCATGAATATTGCTTCCAGCATTATCAGAATTAGCTCGGTTGGAAAGTTTCTCTGTTTAAAATGACAAAAAATCTTATCACCGTCAGGAGATATCACACTATCACGGTTTATATAATGGCATGTATTTCTAGACTTCATACATGCTACGTTCAGTCTGATAACCGACTAAATCATAACTCTGATACCACTAAATGTAACCCCTAACTCGTATCTATTGCCAGAATAGGGTTACAAAGCATTACTATAAAACCGTAACATCAAAATATTCATTCCAAATCATTTCATGAATCACACATTCAAACACATGCATATCGTCCCTTAACTGAGCCTTCGAGGCCTTAAAAGCACTTTAGAAATGATTCGGGACTAAATCAAAAACATTTACAACTTCATGGAAAACGACGGAAAAATTCATACTACAGAGGTCACACGACCATGTGGCTAGGTTGTGTGACTCAAACGGCTGAGACATATGGTCGTGTCTTAGGCCGTGGGGACATTTGAAATAGGGACACATGGTCGTGTTCCAGCCCATGTTCGTGTAACTCTCTGAAAATCAGTAAACACAGTGTACTTTACGCCAAACTCCGATTGAGTTAAAATCAGGGCCTCAGTTAGAACTGGTTTCAACTTGTCAAAGTTCTTCTAACACGCCTCTGTCCACTCAAAATTTTCTTTCTTTCTTAACAGTCGCATGAGAGGTGTCGCCAACATGGCAAACCCTTTTACGAACTGCCGATAGTAACCCACTAAACCCAAGAAACCACATACCTCATTGTTATTTCTTGGTAGATTCCAATCGAGCACGGTTTGATTTTATCAGATTTTACCTTGATGCCTTCTGCACAGATAACGTGACCTAGAAAATAGATTTCTTTTAGCCAAAATTCACACTTACTAAATTTGGCGTACAACTTGTTTTCTTGCTAAGTTCTTAGCACAATCTCTAAGTGTTCTTCATGATCTGCCATGCTTTTAGAGTAAACTAAAATGGCATCAGTAAAAACAACTAAAAAAGGTCCAAGTAATGCTGAAAGACCCTATTCATTAGATCCATGAATACTGCCGGTGCATTCGTTAACCCAAACAGCATCACTAAGGACTCGTAACGTCCATAGCGTGAATGAAATGTGGTATTTTGAATATCATCTCCCTTGATCTTTACTTGGTAGTAACCAGACCGCAAGTCGGTTTTGGAGAAAATTGTAGCTCCACTTAACTGGCCTTCAATCTGAGGTAGTCAATACTTGTTCTTTATAGTCACCTTGTTCAGTTAGCAATAATCGATGCATAAGTGGAGAGTCCCATCCTTCTTTTTCATGAACAAGATTGGCACGCCCAAAGGTGAAACACTTGGTCATATAAATCCTTTGTCTAGAAGATCTTGTAGTTGATTCTTTAACTCATTCAGCTCCAATGGCACCATCTGTATGGCACACATGATATGAGCGCAGTACCAGGTGCTATCTCAATAAAAAAACTCTACCTCTCTATCTAGTGGCATTCTTGGGAGTTCTTTCGGAAACACATAAAAAAAACTCATTCACAATTGAAACTTGGCTGGTAACCTTCCTAGACTCAGTCAAATCCAAAATATACGCCAAGTAGGTGTCTACGCCCTTAATTTTAAGCCTTCTAGTGGATATTACCGAAATTAGTCTACTCGCGACACTAGTTTGCATGCTAGGCAGTAACATTTCTCTCCCTTCTATATTTAATAACTATACGCCTCTGGCTTGATAGTCTACCATGACGTTATGTCTGGTTAACTAGTCCAGCCCAAGATTATCATTGAATTCATGAAAACTTAGTACTAATAAGTCCACCAAAAAGATGTGTTCGCCAAAATTCAGTGGGTAGTTTTTAATTACTCTGCTAACGGCCATACTTTAACCAATGGGGATTGGTCACTAACACATTTATCTTAGATGAAACAACTTCTAGACTCATAACTTCCATGACCTTTGTACAAATATACGAATGGGTTAACCTAGGGTCTATTAATGCATGAATGTTATTTCCCAGAAAAGAAAATTTACCCATAATAACCTTTGGTAAGTCTGCATATTCCTCAACCTTTATTACATATGCTCTAGAAGACACTCCTAAGACGGGCTTGGTGTAGCTCTTCCTTGGAGTCCATTGAACTGATCTCGATTTCACATCTATTTTAGATTTTGCCTCCTCCTGAGTATTTTGAGTTACAGGTACAGACTGTTCTAAGTTGGCTTTAGCTTTTGAGGGGCAATCTCTAAGCTAATGATCAAATAACCCACATGCATAGCATGCCCTCATATGCCTCTAACATTTTCCCCTATGATTCCTTCCACAGTACTCACATACTAGATCCCTTATCATCCTAGATCCTCTTATACTCACTATTGAGGTAACCTATCGCCCACCTCCTTCTCGAAGGAAACTCATAGGCTAAAAATCACTCCTTAGTGCAGAGAAGCTTCTATCTTTCAGTTTCTTAAAATTTGTTGAGGGTGGTGGACTAGAGATCCCATGCTTTATTCTTTCCATATCATGCCCTTTATTTCTCTCTTGGACAATCTTTTCCATCTTTTGAGCCTTAGTTGTCATAGTTGCTAGACTCTGAACTTCTGATGTCGCCACCAGGGCGCAAATTTCATCCCTTAATCCTCACTCAAACTTCTCACACAGGGATTTTTTAGTTTGGAACATGTCTCTTGCATAACAGTTGAGTCTGACGAATTCTCATTCGTATTCCATTACTAACATTCGTCCATGTCTGGGATATAGAAACTCTTTCTTCAATTACTCGACATACATTTGGCTAACATACTTCTCTCTGAATTTTATTAAGAAAAACTCCCAATCTATATGTTCTTCATGGGTCATGTTTATCAGAGTTTCCTACCATTGATACACCTCCCCTTCTAGTAAATAAACAATGCATGAGAGGTTATCCACTAGTGTGCATTTCAACTCCACAATCACTTGACATACACAAGACAACCATTGTTTTGCTGTCACAGGGTCACCACATTTATCCCTCAAAAACTCTTTAGCACCTCATTTGCATATCTCCCTCAGAGATCTCTTTGAAACTAGGTTACAGCCTGTACCTGCGATGTAGAAGGTACTAGTTGTACCACTTTCGACTGAGGTTGTTGTAGTGGTTGAGGTACTTGGGCTATTCCCATGAACTAGTCAAACCATTGACCCATCATTATAATAAAAACATTGTGGAAATCATTTTTAGTCGCGCTCGAATCTATTGCAGGACCCTACCCTTGCATCGAAGGTACATGACTCTCAATTTTTTCACTTGTCACTTCTCTTAAGCTTTTAAACATTATTTTTAGCTACAACACAACTTAAGTTAATCAAAACTACAAGGACTAAGCCAGAGATATAGCATGCATAGTGAGTAATGACTTAACCTCCAATTTTGAAGAGTCGGCTAAACCTACGCTCTGATACCAAAAACTTGTAACACCCCTTAGTTCGTCAGGGTAAATATGGCGTATAATAGTTAGCTAGACAGACTGCCCAACGGGTAGGGGTGTTACTAGAAGATTCAAACTTTTTTTTTAAAAGTTATTATTTTTCTTTCATTTTGTAACACATCCTTAAATAAAATAATAGGAATTGTAAAAGAAATATCTATTATCCAACACCGTCAAGTTTTGGAGTATGCATATAAAAGATAAGTTTATAAACTAGATTTTAAAGGAGTTTGGCTTACACATTAAGAAAATGCAATTCTTTCAAAACAAAGATAGTGTAAATGACAAGGATAATTACATAAGTTGAATACAAAATGAATCTATACGCCACCTACCAAAATAGTCGTGCATGATACAAAAATAAGCATAGCTCTGGTGTAGTCCCATTCAACTGATTATTCTTCTACTATCAAACACCTAAGAAAGAAAAGTAATGGAGTAAGTTTGTTTGAATTTAGTCAGTTCCAAAAACAGATGCAAACAATTTACAGAAATACCGCTAATCAATAACCATCGGTACCCATAAGAAAAACATACTTATTTGTGGGACTCTGTCATATAGACACAATACATCAATAATGCCATCTACAGTTCACTAGCGGAAACACTTTACTTATTTAAATATAGCATACACACAGTTCATAAGTGTTTACTATATACCAACTCAGTCGTAACTCTCACAATCATGCATGTTTATAAACGACCCTTCCTTGTGCCAGCCTCAGACCCATAATTCAGAATTAAGAACCACAAATCAGTTGTATTCATATTTATATCATTCTTGTTAAGTTGAACACGTGTTCTCCCGCAAGGTCAGGTCATGATATGCCAGTCCGATTTGCAATATAGTTGCCCTACTGGATGCATCACAAATAGATTTCCTTTCCATATTTTAACATATCACAATTTATTTGGTATTGAGCTCATGTACCAAGGAAGGTGCTTTTATATTGAAAATGGTCATACTTGTTGGATCTAGTGCCCTAAGTGTAGTATTTTCATCTATGTACACTTGTACTATTTTCGAACAAATTAGTTAATAAAATTATTAATAAATTACATTAATACTTTGTATATTGCCCTCACATGGTTTTTGCATGCAAAGAAAAATGAAAGGAAATGTTGCTCATTGGTTGTCTAATATTTAACTAATACTAAGTCGTATTACTTGGTCAGATAGTAGAACGAAAAGATAACTTGTATTAGTAGATGAAGCTAAGCATATCCTTGGTCAAATAAAAAATGTGCAAACTGATTAAAAGACTAATATGTCATCTATCAAGTCCAATTGGAGAGATGCCTTGTCTTGAGCATCGAAGCGGATGAACCCCAAAAGACAGAGAGATAGATGTGACTGACACATACAATACTGGTTTATTACACATGCGTCCAGACACAACACATCGACTCATTTACAGTAAAGACAACTTACCGTACACAACCCACATATCATGGAAGTATTATGGCTCATAGGAAGTAAGAAGGAACTCACCAGCAAGCTTCATAATAAAATCTACTCTACTGGTCATTTGCCTCGATTGTTCGGGCCCTCACTAGCTTCTTGAGCTAAATAAGAAACAGTTGTAACCATCATACCATTTATCTAATTTAATCATGTATGCACTGATGCAAAACGTAAATCCCTTTGACAACAACCTAAGGGCTTTCTAGAAATTACTTGTAAGCTAGTACTTAACAAGGGAGTTTTAACTAGCTACTCGAACCTACTTCGTCTTTTCTAACGAAGATACCTTAAAAAATTTTAGGGACTTAGAAAAGAACATTGAGAAAAACAAAGGTAAAACATGTCGGCTATCGACATCCTTATATAGTTGAGACAACAGAGACAAAGCTTAGTGGGAGGGTCAGAAAATCCCACTATAGCACTTGAAACCCAAGAATAGACTTGTCTAAAATTTTGAAACCTAATCATCTACCAAACATAAATACTACCACTAATCAGCTAGTGAGTAATAAAACGTTGCTTGCATACTAAAACAAGTCAGCTGAACAAATCATTTAGCTACCTAAACACATCAAGTTGTCATCTATAGTGCTCTAGTACAATTCCAACTAGGTCTCAACTAAACTCTCACTATACTCACCAAGCCGTCGTTTTCATGAAAAACAATTCTATCTATCTGCGAACTAACAAGTTCACCTAAAGTATCTAGGGTTGGCGAATTGTCTCACAAAAGAGTCCGCTAAACCTTAGAGTTCGCCAAATGGCAAATTTCAGCGAGGCGTTCCATAAATGGGCATATTGTCGAATCCATGCCAGACACTTAACGGATAATTCACCAATCTCATCCTTTTTCTACCCTGTCTTACTCAATTATACGCGAAACAATATACCGGTATGGACTATGCCGAGTGAGCTGTCATAAGTTGAATGTAAAAATATTAAATATATTTTTCATAGATTCTTTTACGGTGAAGTCGTAATGATTTTAATGAAATTAGAATTGAGTTAGGAAAATTATTTAATTGGTAAGATGTTTATTTTGGGAAATAGAAAAACAAATATCGAGTTAGATCAAATTATAAAGTCTAAGAAATACTTGTAACTGGACTCGATATGGGAGAGACCCAAAAGCCTTTATGTTTAAGAGAGGGATGACAAAATCTAGTTTGTTTAACTAAGGTTGTCGCTCCCTATACTTCTAGTTAAACTAGGAGTTCATTTTTCTATTTGAAATAGATTTTCACAATTCAATAAGGGTTTTATTTCTTCTTCTTATAAATAAATGACATACATAACTTTAAGATATTGTCAACCTACTTGAAAATAGTGAGAGTTTATTCTCTAAGTATTAAATCTATTTTCTAAAATAAAAATTCTATCGATTTCTATTGAGAAGAGATTTTGCTTTCACACTAAAAGTAAAAAAAATATTTCTGGTTCTGTGTTTGATTTGAATCGTTTGAGCCCACGCTCGAAACAGTTCATGGTACAAAATAGTAGAAAAGGTCGTTCGGTTGAAAGCCAGGAACGACAAGGATCTATCTAGCAAAAAACACATGTGTGATTTAGGTAAAAGGTTTATTGTTATATATATCATAAATCAACTTAGTTTCAAAATTTTTATTTTTCGCTATGCAAGAAAACCATTTTCGATTGGATTTTTTCCATCAATAAAGTGGGGTTTCCTACAAGGTATGATGCATATGTTGGGCTTTGGTAAATGGATAAATTGATTTTGTTATGATTGTGTGTCAACTTTTATGCAGGAGATTAAATCTAATGGTAGGCTTAATCATTTTTTCATTTCTGGTTATGGCTTAAGATAGAGGGATCCATTGACCCCTATCTTTTCTTACTCTGTATAGAAAGGTTCTCAACTTTACTAAATAGTACATAGAGGGAAGGTTCGTTGAAGGGGATAAGGGCTAATCAGAATAGGCTACTGGTAAGTCTTTTTTTTTGTTGATGATAGTCTTTTTAAAATGCTTTTGATTGAAAATTCAATCTTAAAAAGTCTTCTTTTTATTAGTCTTAATACCATGCTAACTAATCGTCAAATTATCAAACACGTTCTGAAAGTGAGAGTAGTTGTTAAGCTAGAATTGTATCTGAGGTTGCCTTTGAAAATTGGTCGTAATAAGACAAATGCTTGTAAGTGACTAATTAATAGATTGCATATGCGAATTAAATAGTGGTTGAAGCACCTTCTCTCATATGGTGATAAAGAGGTCTTTTTGAAATCGGTTTTATGGGAACTTCTTACATATGCTATGAGCTCATTTTTATTGCCAAATTTTATATTTGATGTTATAGTGAGCGCATGCAAAAAATTTGGTGGCAAGGGCATTTTGAGGATCATGGATGGGCTATGCTAACCCGAGATGTCATGTGAATGCTAAAAGGTATGGGTGGTCTTGCCTTTAAAGACTTTCATTTATTTAACTTGGGTTTGTTGGGTAGATAGGTATGGTGTCTTATACATTGTAGAGACACTTTGGCTTTCAATGTGCTTAGTTCAAAATATTTTCTGAATAATAGTGTTTTTAATAATAGACGTGTTGGTAAACTATCATATATTTGGACTAGTCTTTGTAGAGTATATAATAGATTGGCATTGGGTTTCTATTGAGAAATAGGTAATGGCAAGGAAGCTCGAGAATGGGGTGGTGTTGGGGTAAGAAAAACTTGATTATGGCGGATTTGTCTTATAACAATACCTTACTACTCACATTCTTAGTTGATTTTCTAATGTGTAATATTGCATGTGAATAAAATGAGCAGCTTGTGCTTAATTTTTTTAATCATGATGAGGCAGATACTATATTGTCAATCCCTATATTAAGAATAGGGCCAAAGGATTTCTTGCTATGGGGTGACTCTCATACGAATACTTTTTTTCTAATTAAAAAGGCTATTCATGGCTCTTGTTGAGTTCATTAAGCTACAGTCCACACCGGGCACTTTGTAGGGAACTATGTGATACGACCATGCCCCGAAAACGTCCTTGGTTTAGCTCATCGGGCGTCATTCGCAAACTCTCGCAAGCTAATCTAGCTTGTTCTAGCTCAATGGAGCTCAATTTGAGCTGATTAAACTTCTCAAAGACATTCTAGGAAGCTTCATGGAATTTTCCAGCTTATTTAGCTTTAATTTTGCTGACCATTCAGCATCTTTGCTCGTCCATTCAGCTAGCCAATGTTATGGCTATAAATAGTTGATTATTTTCATTGTAAAAGGACTTTTGCCAAATTATTGAATGAACTTTGTTCAAAGAGTGAGTTTTCTCCTCTCTAAATTCGTATGAGTTTCGATCTGACTTATCTAGCGTGCTAGTGGCGTCTATCGTTCTCTCTTTGAACTTATCACCTTATTTTTTGGTATGACGTTCAACCCTTCTACAATTCCGCAAATCACCTTAACCAAATAGAAACCGGGGTGACACTCCTTAGTGTTGAATTGTTTCTGGTGTTAAGCTCATTTGTCCATTTCCACCGAATATCCTATATTTTAACCATCTATAATATCTTTTACAAAACTGAGCCTTCATTTATTCAACTTCTTTTTTTTCCTTATTTTTATTTTTAAACCGAACCTACAAACTTACCATCACCTTCGCCAACCTTTAAAACCATTTGAAAGCTTCCGTATCTTTAGCCTCATTTCATCCTATTTCTGACAACTCAACTACTCATCATCAACGATTGGGCGAACTACATGAAACGACTCGATTAACCCGGGCCGGTTCGCATCACTATGTAAACTTGCCATGCTTCTTAATGTGAAAATATTTGCTTGATGTGTAGGGCATGAAATCTTCTTGCCTACTTATGTTAAGATTTCAGTGTTTAAAGTTTATCTTAATGTTGCTTATAGCCATTGTGGTGCTGAGAGGGAAACAATTTTCCATGCTCTATGTGATTGTCCAATCTCAAATGCTATACTGAGGTTAGCAAGTATTAATGACTATTTTTACTTTCAATGCCTTTTATTGTACTCACTAGCTTGCATTTGCTATACGCAAGTTGGACAGGGTTTCAATGGCTAGCTTTTGTATGCTATTACGAGAGTTTTAGAACATAAGAAATAATGAAGTCTTGCATGGATGCCTCACTCCACCTCATGTTGTGCTAAATTATGTGTAATCTTTACATAATGAGTTCCACATTCACAACCTACTTAATTGATTGATCTTGTTATGGAAGCCTTGCATAGGGCGTTGGGTTCTTTCTTGTATGAGTTGAGTGAAAGTGAACATGAATGCTACATAGGACAAGCATACGCGCATGGCTGGGTTTGGGACCATTGCGTGGGATGTAGATGAGCTAATTTTGGGTGGGACAACAACTAAGGCATTCAATTGCTTTGACTTGTCTTTGGCGGAGGCCTACATAGTGATTTTGAGCCTCAATTTGGCTAGTGACATGGGATTTAAGGATATTGTACTAGAGTCTAATTCTTATGTTGTAATCTTCAATTGTAACCATGTAACACTTGACTTATCTTTGTTGTGCCAATTTGTTTTGGAGGCTCTTTCTCTGTTTTTAGACTTTGAACATTTAGACTTTGTTTTTACTTATGATTGACCAATAAAGTTGCCGACTTGCTATGCTGCATGGTTTTAAATGACGCTAATGAGGTTTGATTTTGTGTGGATTACTCCACGAACTTCATGACTTTGTTATGGTAGACGTTATTTGATTGAGTTGAATGGAATCGCTCATTTGGGTTTTTTAAAAAAAAAACAATGCATTATATTTAATATATAATATAATTATAATTATTTTTTATTATTTTAATTAAAAATATTGAATATAAAGATTGAAGATAACAACAATAACTAATAAATGATAAAATTATCCTTTTATTTAATAAATAAGTGAATTTTTTAAATGAAACTTCAGGGTTTAAATACATTTTTCTTAATATTTTGAAGTTTAAAATTACTCCAAAACAACTACAAATAGCATTGTAAGGCATAATTGAACTAATATAAGAAGCGACTCATATATGGTGAGTCTTAAGTCTAAAAAAATTTAGAGACAAACATCACATGTTTTATGTAAAAGTTTTATGTAAAAGTGAGTTGAACTTAAGATATGTCGTAAGACTTTAGTCTTTATCAACTATACCAAAATCTCATTTATAATTCAACAAATATTTTAAAAAAATTCATTTATTTAATAAATATCAAATTTAAAGTATTAATGTTAAAGTTTCTCAAATTTATTACATGGAATCAATATTTAAATATGATGTAATTTATTAGATAGAACTAATTTGGAATGGATAGATTTAAGATATAATAAAAAAATAGATAAATATTAAAATTATACATGAATTTTAATTTAATGTGTAATGTTATAAATGAACTTTGATTTTGTGCAATTTTATACATGAAAATTTGATTTGATTCAATTTTCTCAAATTACTAACATCATCGAATTAGCACAATTTTACATTGATGTATTGTATACACAATTAGTTATATTAATCTGATATGAAAATAAATATATATTAATTAAAATGAGTAAAATTAAATCAAAAATAAAGTTTAATATACAAATAATTCAAATTACATGTGTATAATCGTAACAAATCAAAATTCATATATCAAATTATAAATTTAAGATTTACCCTTAAAAGAATTAAAATAAGTAAAAGAAAGCCGTATACTAACTTTAAATTTAGAAGTGTATAAACGGAACTCTCATCATATTACTTTCAATAATTATAGCACAAAAGATTTTCAATTAAAAGAGATGCGCAGTGGGGGATCCACGGTCCAACATTTTGACCGAAAACGGAAATGAAATCCCAAAGGTACCCTCAAAGCCTTATTTATGTCACTTTCCATTATATAGCGCGAACCCGTTTTGACTGCGTTCGGGCAACGGTCAGCACGTTCGGTCACCTCTTTTACTGCACGCTTCGCTCTCATTTCTCTAAGGAAAAAAAAAAGATAAAATAAAAATTATTTTTCCCTTTCTCTCTCAAAATCACTCCATCACTTGACTTACAAAGAGAAAGTTTTGAGAAACGCAAAAAGGAAAGTTCATTTCTTTTTTATTTTGTTTTTTAAAACTTGCTAAAAGAAAGGGTTTAAAAAAAGAGTAATTTTTGGCTTGGTTTTTTTCTGTTCTTTTTCTTTGTATATATGTTTTTGTTGGCTGCCTTTTTTGGGCGTGCTTTTGAATGGAGGGGAGTGGGATCAAAGGGAAGGATTTGATTGAGGAGATTTTTGGGCGGTAATGGTGGGATTTGAGAGCTAGGGTTTTTGGTTTTTTGGTTTTTTGCTGTAATGTTGTGCTGTTGGGGTTTCTGTATTGTTTGGATCTAAGGATATTTAGATTGAGAGCTTAAAAAAATTTAAATTAAAAAGTTGCAGCTTTTAGTTTCCCCTTTCTTTTGTCAAATGGAAGGAAGCAAAAAGGTTAAATCTTTGGTTTTGGTTTGTTTGATCTCGGTGCTACTGCATCCATTCTGGCTTATTTCTGCTAATGTGGAAGGTGAACATGTCTTACTTTTTTTTTCTCTACCGGCAACTCCTTTTTGTTATTTGCATTCAATTATTTTTGGAGTTTGATCCCTGATATTTGTAACTTCGCTGAATGGGGCTTTTGATATTTCTTCTTATAATTTGGTTTTGAGTTTGAAAATGTGTGTGCTTTATACTTGTTTTCCTGATGGTTGGAAGTTTCATTTTTTGTGTGTTCTGCTTTTGGGAGATTACTTTAGAAGTGTTTAATTTGATTGTACGGATTCTGATCCTTGTTGTCAATCAAATGTTAGTATTATGCAATATGGTTGTACAATTTGTGACTTTTGTTATATTGGGTATCTTAGAACATGTCTCAGAAAAATGCTTTTTCTAGAATGGCTTTGTAATAATTTCAGATTGTGACATTTTATTGTTCACAGTAGTTGCGTACTTTAGACATTAAATGTTGGTGATACTGTAGAAGTCATGGCTTCATCGCACAATTGAAATTGTTTTTCACATCCCTTGCTGGTTTGATAGCAGATCTATTATGCTCATGAGGTCATTAAACTCGCGCTGTTTAATATTAAAGAATTTTGTATTGCTTCTTTTTTGTTGGTTAACTACTGGTTCAATGTATGTTATATTTACATTTGACTTCCAGAACTGCAAAATTTAGAAGATTTTGTTGCTGTAACTGTTGAAGTATGATAGTACTGTTTCAAACTGTTTAAGCTTCTTCAAGTAACTGCTTTCTGCTTGTTGATAGACGTTCTAATGCTTTGTGAGTGTTGATGAATATGCTTTCTAGATATAGTTCGGTAGCAGGTTGGCTGTGCTATATATTTTTAACATTTGCATTGTTTTTTAGTGCTATTCTCTTACAATCTTTACTTGCTTCTTGAAACAGGTGATGCATTGCACAGCCTAAGGACCAACTTGAATGATCCTAACAATGTACTGCAGAGTTGGGATCCTACCCTTGTTAACCCCTGCACATGGTTTCACGTTACATGTAACAATGATAATAGTGTTATTAGAGTGTAAGGTTTTTTGCTCTTTGATGTTTTCTGAGTACATGGTTGCAACTTAAGAAAATTGTGCTTTACTGAATTCGCGAAGGGTTACTTGTGTAATGTCTACCCCTGCATCAATTTTTCAGTGATCTTGGAAATGCAGCTTTATCTGGTCAGCTTGTACCGCAGCTTGGCTTGCTTAAGAATTTGCAGTACTTGTAAGTCATGCTTCACCTTAATAATTCTAGCTGATTGATGTGATTGTGTCCGAGTAAAATAGGCCATTGCGGACATTCTTTATATTTGTAACAGGAGGAAATATTTCACGACAATTATTTTTGCATTAACTAAGCTTCTTTAGCCGCATGGCCAGTGGGAAGTAGTTGAGGGTCCCACGTACTTCATTATTTTTTATCAAACTTTTACATATTCAATTCATAGTTCTGAGAAAAGGCTAACCTGTAATTCTTCTCTTCATGGTTCAGTGGCAGTCTTTGCCAGTGGAATAAAGAGTATCAAATGTAAAAAAAAAAAAAAAAAATTCTGTTGGCAGTCTGGCTGCTGAAATCCATCTATGAATAACTGTAATAAGGACCTATTTCTTTCATATAGTGTTGGTCATGTTGGCCACGTCTAGATTGAGGCACCATTTTTTAATGAACTAAAATATCTCCTCTCCTGTTAGAATCTAATTGCTATGATCTTCATGTTTATGGTATGGTAAAGTTTTTTAAGATGCTTTCTTAAACAAGGGTTTACTTCTATATGGACCATCATCTAGGAATAAATATATGTTTACTAGGATCAGAAAACACATGTTACTAACTGCAACTATCCCTTCTCTAAATGTGTGGTCCATGTTACAAGATCCTAGAGATGAAGATGCATGAAGGAATTAATAAGCATTATGGAGCTGCCATACATTCATTCTTTCATAACTAGTCCTTGAGCTGGTCTTTCAGGACTTTGTGGGAGGATGGATGGTACTATATATTCTATTGTATTTCTTCCTTTTACTTATGGTTTGTTTCCCTTGAACATGACAAGAGGACATCTTTTTCCCATTATATGATGGCTTACGGGACAGTTCTTTTAGACATTGCGAACAATATAATAACCCAAAACTTTTTTTTTGAAGGTATTATAACCCAAAACTTAGTATTCAGTTGTTAGTGCACAGTTTGCTTGCCTTAGTATTTCATTACTATTATGCCTTTTGAGACCTATCTTTTTATGCCAGGGAACTTTACAGTAATAACATAAGTGGACCAATTCCTAGTGATCTTGGGAATCTGACTAGCTTGGTGAGCTTGGATCTCTATTTGAATAGTTTCAGTGGTCCTATTCCTGAATCTTTGGGGAGGCTGTCGAAATTGCGATTCCTGTGAGTATATTTGTTTTGAAGCTATCCCTGCCCCCCTCTTTATTTTTGTTTATTACATGTTGAGTTGCATGTAATGCTGAGATCTAAGTCATTACTTTTGGAATCATGTTATTGGTAAAACAGAAGTATACTTGATTTGAAGTTAACAAAGAAACAGAAATAAGTTATTTATTAACCAGTATTTGTTTTATTAAGATAAAATCAAGTATAAGACATTTCCCCACCCCCACCCCCACCCCACCTCATTCCACCCACAGATACACAAGCTTTCAACGTCATCTTCAGTATCAGAAAGAATACTTTCACTAAGTATACACCATTAGCATATGCAAGTTCACAGCATTGAATTTCTTCATCAACTACAACTGTCTGGTAAAATTTTTTATGCAAGTTGTTTGGTTGATTTTTTGTTTACTAAAAAACTCCAGGAATGATTGAAACTTTGACATTTAAAAGCTAAATAAAATTTAAATGGTTTACTCCCACCAGTAAACATGAGTAAGCTGGTTCTGCATTGGTAGATGTCATTCACTCACTCACATCAACCAGGAGGATATTGATTGGGCATGAACCTTAAGACAAAGAGCTTTTCTAAGTCTGATTGTTTATGGCTGTTGTAGGTTAAAGTTTGCTTGATATAAAATCTCTTGATTCATTTAGATCTTGAACTTCTAATGTTTTGAAACTTGTGCGAGGATAGCCGGCTCAACAACAACACCTTGATGGGTCCTATCCCTATGTCATTAACGAATATCACATCACTTCAAGTCCTGTGAGTGCCAAACTTATCGTCTCATTTCAAGATCTATCACTCTTTTCCCTTTTCTGAGATATGATTATATATCCTTAAATTGCACTGTGTAATGTAGGGATCTATCAAATAACCATCTTTCTGGGGAGGTTCCAGATAATGGCTCCTTCTCACTATTCACTCCTATCAGGTTAGTTTTCTGCAATCTGCAATCTGCTTTTCCTGCCTGACAATTTTGGGTGCCTTAGGTGGTTGTTGTTCCTCATGCAGTTTTGCTAACAACTTAGATCTATGTGGCCCGGTTACTGGACGCCCATGCCCCGGATCTCCTCCTTTCTCTCCTCCTCCTCCTTTTGTACCACCACCGCCAATTTCTTCTCCAAGTAATATTCTTTTGATGTCTTGTATTTCAGATCTATTGAGTTGCCTTTACAGTATCTATGTGCAGTAATTTTGCTACTCTTGCTGTCGATTAGACTGTTTTAGTTTAATTTAACATTGTATAATATGCCAAACTTATCATTTTAACCCCCTACATTCTGGAAATTTGTGGCATGCATGTAACATCAGTTAACAAAAGTGATGCCTCTGCCCTTTTCCCTGGGTGAGTCTCATCTCAGTTTGCACATCCAGTCCTTTAGTTCTGTAACTTCAAAAGAACTGTATTATTGTGAACATTGATTGTGGTGAGATGTAATTAACAATAGTGCCTTCTAGTGAAGGGTTGTGTTTGTAAGTTTCGTATGATGTGATGCATTATCTCAGTTCTAGTGCAGAAGAAGTGGCTGCTATGTTTTGCATTGGATGTTCTAAATTCTGATCTTATCACATTCTAGGTGGGAATAGTGTCACTGGTGCAATAGCTGGAGGAGTTGCAGCAGGTGCTGCCTTACTGTTTGCTGCTCCTGCAATTGCATTTGCGTGGTGGCGTCGGCGGAAACCTCAAGAATTTTTCTTTGATGTACCTGGTTAGTGCCATAAATGAAAAATTACTGGGTTGGAGGGTTCAAGATTTGGTGACAGTTACAATATTCTTCTGTTTCTATATTTTTGCAGCGGAAGAGGACCCAGAAGTTCATCTTGGACAGCTGAAGAGGTTTTCATTACGAGAACTACAAGTTGCCACTGACAGTTTTAGCCATAAAAATATTCTGGGTAGAGGTGGATTTGGTAAGGTTTACAAAGGAAGGTTAGCTGACGGTTCACTGGTGGCTGTTAAAAGATTGAAAGAAGAGCGTACACCTGGTGGGGAGTTACAGTTTCAAACAGAGGTAGAGATGATCAGCATGGCTGTTCATCGAAATCTCCTCAGGCTGCGTGGGTTTTGTATGACACCGACTGAGCGATTGCTTGTTTACCCCTACATGGCTAATGGAAGTGT
This sequence comes from Gossypium hirsutum, assembly GCF_007990345.1. NCBI lineage: Eukaryota > Viridiplantae > Streptophyta > Magnoliopsida > Malvales > Malvaceae > Gossypium > Gossypium hirsutum. The sequence goes on from NC_053442.1 coordinate 30,027,737, forward strand.
TGCATCATGTCTCAGAGGTAAAGCGGACAAGCATTTATGGTTGAATTCCCCTGCGTGGGTGGAGTTTCATAACTTCCATTTGTTGAAATTGCAACCAATTGACTTTTAATCAGTGAACATTTAGCCTTGCTTTCCATCTGGATTACATTTTCTTGTTTTCTTGCATTCTTATAGAACGCCCTCCGTCACAACCTCCACTTGATTGGCCAACACGGAAGAGAATTGCGTTGGGATCTGCTAGGGGTCTTTCTTATTTGCATGATCACTGTGACCCAAAGATCATTCATCGTGATGTAAAAGCTGCAAACATTTTGTTGGATGAGGAATTTGAAGCTGTTGTTGGTGACTTTGGGTTGGCTAAACTTATGGACTACAAGGATACCCATGTAACTACTGCTGTACGTGGCACAATTGGACATATTGCTCCTGAGTATCTCTCTACTGGAAAATCTTCAGAGAAAACTGATGTTTTTGGGTATGGTATCATGCTTTTGGAGCTTATAACTGGACAGCGGGCCTTTGATCTTGCTCGTCTTGCAAATGATGATGATGTCATGTTGCTTGATTGGGTATGCATATGTTCTTTTTTTTTTTTTTTTCGGATATCTTAGTCTTCACTTAATTGATTTGCTTACTACTGGATTGCTTCCTATATGGCTGCCTGATTCTCATTATTACTAAACACCCTTTTAATAGATTTGCTTACTACTCTATTCTCGGTTCTCTCATCTTAAATGCTAATCCACCCACAGATCAATTGCTTTCTTGATAACTGTCATTAGTTATGATGCCATGTAGTGACATAAAAGAAACTAGGTTGTATCCTATAGAAATTAATCTCAGAAAGAGATGAGAAAGCAATGGGAGCTTTATGTTGCTTGTGTTACAATGCACCAGCTATGGAAAGGAAGTGAAGTTGCTAAGGATGGCAAGAACTAGTTCTACCTATAGATGCCAAAATGAAGTGTTGATTTTGGAGAAATAATGCAATTAGTGGTCTGTTTCACATTGGCTGAGTCAGTTTGTCCTTTTTCTCTTTTCCAGGTCAAAGGACTTCTGAAGGAGAAGAAGCTGGAATTGCTAGTTGATCCTGATCTGCAAACCAATTATGTAGAAACTGAGGTAGAGCAGTTAATCCAGGTTGCTCTGCTATGCACACAAGGTTCCCCAATGGACCGGCCAAAGATGTCAGAAGTGGTTAGAATGCTGGAAGGTGATGGGTTGGCCGAGAGATGGGATGAGTGGCAGAAAGTTGAAGTTCTACGGCAGGAGGTTGAACTTGCCCCTCATCCTAATTCTGATTGGATTGTGGACTCAACTGACAATCTGCATGCTGTTGAGTTATCCGGTCCAAGGTGACTACGGCATAATTACAGTAAAGGAAAGTTTTTACTAGTTATTTTTTAAGGTAACTTTTTTTTTTGTTAATTTGATGACCATATCCTGATTTATGTCTCCTCCTGTAAGCCCAGTCCGCATTGTATTCATTACATTTTGTGCATGTTTATGTGAGTCAGCTTCGTTGAGGTGCAATTTGTGTTGTATCTTTCCCCTGCAGTTTGATTGAGCCATGATGCTTACATGTAGCTCCAGCCGTGGCAATCAGTATAACCCCTATGCGCACTTGATCTTCTCCTAGTTTAATTCTTCTTATACGGTTTGTGAAACATGCCAAATGCCGTGCATGGAATTTTTCTAGGGGATTTTTAATCTTTTGAATGGCAGTACAAGTTTATAGCTTCCACGTTTTAAACTTGTGCACTCTTCTGAAATCACAAGGGCTTTCCTTTCGTACTTAGTTGACATGCGTTAATTCAAAAGTCCCGAACAGCAAAATTCAGTGTTTATTCTTTTTTCCCCATTATTTTCCTCCTAAAATAAAATTTTAAAAAGATAAAGCGGCCTCATTGAAGCTAGTTCAGCTTGTATTTCCAAAGCATAGTTGTTTGAACTGAACGTATTACAGCGGGTGGCATCTCAGAAAAGCTTCTCAACTTGAAAAAAGGCAGCTCATAGTTATGTAGTACCAGGACAGCCTGCCATAATACGCATCTTACACTCTGGGAAGTTTATTGACCTCTATTTTACAATAATATAAAGATTATCACCATATCCTATATTTCAAACAACAGCAGGTGCGGTAGCCCTTAATAATGACTGGTATGGGAATTATGTTTAAAAGACCCATTGGATCCGAGGTCCGGAATCTGTCTCGCGAAAAGGTTTGGATATGAGAAGAATTCATCATCCATTGAAGGCAATCTCTGTGGCTGGTGATGAACTGCATGGTTGCTGGAAACTGGTGAAACGGAGCCTATTTTCAGTTTGTCGACTGAAGGATCTGCTGCCTCTGTGGCTTGGTGCACTGACTCCTCATGTACTTGATGGGAGTCCAAAGAACATAAAGAAACGGCAGGATCAATACAAAAGTTCTGATGATCAAAATTTGGCTTTTCTGTACTAGCTTGTTGACGAGGAATATATGTATGAATAGGGTTCTCAGGGCTGCTACTCTCAGTAACCCGCTCATTTTTTTTCTGTGTAAGTTCAGCAGTTCTAACTTGTGCAAGACTTGCAGCTGAACGGGCTGCAGCTGCTGCACGCTCAGCAGTTTCAGCAGCAGCCTGAGCAGCAGCTAAAATATCCTGTAGGTCAACATTGGCCTCACTTTTTGGTCTCAAACTAGCTGGAAGATCACTTTCTCTTGCAGAGATTGATGCAGGAGATAATGATGGGGGAGAAATGAATGGCACAAACTGTTTATTTTCTTTGGCTCCAGCTGGATCATCGGACATTTCACTTTCTCTAGTGGCAGAATCTTCTTGCATCAATATATCAGGCTCTAAAGGTGACATTTGTAAAACATATCCAGAAGCTCCAGAATGTCTAGATGGTCCATACTCAATTTCAGGCTTTGGAGCAGCTGGTAATTACTGGTGCTGACGCAGCATCTGTGCTTGGCCGCAATGACACCTTAGGAACTTCAGGTAAATCTAATGGGTCAAAGTCTGTATCAGAATCAGGCTGCTCAATTTGGGCATGATCAGTGGCGGAAATCAATGTTTCATTGTGTTTCTCAGCAGGAAGGGGCAACTTAGTACCATTGACAAACTCAGTTGGGCCATTCTGACAAGCAAAAAGACAATTTCAATAAGTATAGAAAACAAGAGTAATCAGAGTCCAAAATTTACTTACCAATAAATCTTCATGTGGTTTGGAAAACTCAGTCTCCGTGTAAGCTGGATCCCATTCCAACTCATGCTCTTCAGCAATTTCTTTCAGAAGCTTCAGTTTTAATTCGGGTGAAGGAGCGCATATAGATAACAATTCTATCAACTGCATTTAGAATTTACAATCAACTGGAAGAATAAACATATAAAATGACAATACACACACCAAACCTTCAAAATTATACTACCTGACAATTAACACCACAATCTGGCCTGAGCTCAGTTGCAACTGATACAAATTCCTTCCCGTACTTGGAAATAAACAGCATTTGAACATGCAACAACTCTGGTAGATTTGCACATCTAGGTGCAGCAAAACAAATGCTAGATATTGCTTCTTTCAAATCTAGAGGACATTCCCTGAAAACGGATGGTTATTCAATTTTTTATTCTACAAATGCAGTATTTTCTTTTAACTCTTTTCTTTGAGAAAATCCAAAAATTATTATAACTTATGCGACTTATCAACTTCTTATTTAAGGATATAAGAGATAACCAAATTAAACAAGCACAGCATTTTGCTGAGAGAGTATTTGACATAAGTATATGGTTAGATTTTTCTAAGTTTTTCCACATATTTAGAAGATTTTTGAAAGTCATATCCCCATACTCATGTGTCAGACATGAGTGTTGGACATGGGTACTACAAGATAAATGAAGAGTTTGAGCGACATAGGCATTTTGTGAACTGTCACTCATGAAAGCAACAATGTTGGCAACAACTGTGAATTAATTGACAACACTCCATTGACCACTGTGAAAGTACTTCTAGCAAAGAGCAGTAGCTTCTATATCATTCAAGTAATATATGCTACTAGTGCTAATAATAACCTAGGCACAGCTTGGTCTTCATCAAAAAGGTGCTAATACTTCACATTTGCAGCTGTCAAAAGGCAGCTTGAGATTTCAATATCCGCATGACAATAGGAGAAGGGAATCATGATAGTTATAGAGAAGAACTTACTGAATCAAACATTCAATAACTATATTGAAAGATGAAACTAAGGCAGTTTGCCAACACCCCCCCCCCCCAAAAAAAAAAAATCTCTCCAATTTTCACTTGTTTGTTTACCTTTTTCCATTACTTGCTAGGATGCTGTCTAATCGACGTATGAGAACAGCCAAAACACAAAAAATCAGAAAGTAGGCATCAGTTTCACATCAAAGTTAATACTTGCTTATTGAACCAGAATATGTTGAAAACACAAATAGAGTAACAATTTACTTCAAGGCAAATTGATAATTTAGTTTTATTTACAGAACCCTCGACTTCAAGTTACCCTTCTTTTAATGATGCAATCCTCACACTGGACAATTTGGTCAAACTACTTTTTCACCCAATTTCAAAAAACCCTTCTACAAATATTCAGTCCCATCCCTCGACCTAACTCTGACCTAAAGTTTAAGTCACCAACTAACTAGCTACAGTGCAAAATTGATCCTACCAAACTGGTTCAGGCCTAAAGGAAGACGAGCGCATATTCGAAATATTAAAACACTAAGGGAAAATAGAAAGAAAGAAAGAAAGCAGAAATTTGAAGCAATAACCTTTGAGTCTCTATGATTGGAAGACGGACAGCAATAAGCTCACAAAACAGCTCAAGGATCTCCTGAGCAGCCATTATATTCTCTTCCCTTATTATATGCTCCACCTGAAATGCAGACCCAAGCATTGCATCTTAAAAACCACCGAGTACATTCTAAGCACTAAAAAATGCGAATACCTTCTAAAACAGCAAGTTCAGACTATCAAAAACACATATGCACTTCACCAAACAATTTAAGGGGAAAAAACGAGAGACGATATACCCGGATTCGAGCAGTAGCTTCTTGGCCAATCTCAAGAAGTTTGGCAATGTCGCGGCGCATCTGCTTTATCTGAATCTTTCTCCTATTCCTCAACAACTTTATCCGCGGAATTGTCAACTTGAGCAAAGTTTTGCTGCACACTTACCAAAAATGATTAAACTTACTATTTATCAGGCTAAATTTTGAAAATTGATCAAACAAATAACATATAACTAAATAAAACCAAGATCCAATAATGTAAAAGTTTAACGTAAAAAGTCGACAAATTGAGAAACGAAAACAAGAATTACCATTTAGCAGCTTTAAAGCCTTTGTTGAAAAGAGAATCGAGCACAGACATGATTAAAAAAATGAGATCACAGCAAAAATTGAGACCTAGGAAATAGGAGAACAGAGAGTTGAGGAAACAGGGTTCAGTATTTATAGAAACTTCGAAGATATTGAAATTAATTAGGAATAAAGCTAATCTTAGAATATTTGAGAATTAATTAAGGGTAAATTTCACCCTAAGGTTACTAAAATATTAGTAAGTTTACGTTTTGGTCACTTCAATGTAACGACTCCATTTTCAGTATGTCAAAAAATACAGTTTCGAAATCTCATTTTCGTAAACTGAGTCTGTAAAGGTAAATAGGAATATTTTCGGAGTTAGTATAAAAATATATTAAAGAACGGATAAGTAATTTACACGAGAAAATCGTTAATTAAAATTTAAAGATTAAATTGTAAAAGTCCAATTGCTATTAAATTTTAATTGAGAAAATACTTGGATACCTAATTAGCAATTATCTAAAGAACCAAAATGATTATTTAATCAATTTTAAATAGGAGATAGTGGACAATTGTGATCATTTAGATTGCGATAATTATAAATGAAGAATAAAAATAAAATTAATTGATGTTATGATCCAAGATTAGTTAAATTAATCTATCCCTATTTAAGTTATAAATAGCCAAGATAGAGAGGAGAGAAAGATGAAAACATATCATCTTCCTTCCTTGTCGTCCGTCATTAAAACAGAAAGAAGAAAATTCCAAGTTTTCAACCTTTTACATTCGGTTATGATATGCTGGTTTATGTATCAATTTATTTAATTAGTTGATACGTAACAAGTTGATGATTTTGAGCTCAATTTGAAGAAATTGATAGTTAATAAGTTTAGATTGTGAAAAGGATTAAATTAAAAACTAAGTTAAGCTTGTTAGATAACTTTGTAATACTAGAGACTAAATTGAATAAATTAAAAACTATCATGAAATTATATTATGGATAAAAGTTACAAGGTTCCTAATGAAAGATTTTGATCTGATGTTAGATATTGAAAAATATGAGTATCCCATATATAGAGATTAAAATAAACAAAATACAAAATTCGTTTCGCTTTGTATTTTAATGTGATTGGGATATAAACTGATATTATTTTTATAGTTATTGGCCGTACTTAAAGACAATATCAGACCGTCGCGAGAAAAAAAATGAAAGTCGTAAATAAAAAACAAATTTAATTGATACATACATACATTTTTGTTGCATGTTAGTTTGATAGAATAGTTTCAAAAGAAAATTTATGAAAATGATAGAAATTCATAATTCTAAAATACATTTATGAAAAAAAAATCTCTCATTTTATTACCCTCTGCATGAACATTTGTTGAACGAGTAAATAAAAAAGGTTTCATGTGTGAAATCAAATCGGAAAAAGAACAAATTTCTTAAAGGTAAAAAAATTATAATATAAAAAATAGTTTCAAAAGAAATGTCACTCAATTAAATCGGGAACATATCCCTCATACTTCATCAACAATTATTGTGCTTTAATAATAGGTAAAAATATATCATGGTTGACTATTATTCTTATGCCTCGTTCCATAATATGAGAAAAAAATTATTCCCTATGTATGTATTACAATAATTATATATAAAATAAATAATAGTTCATAAAAATTTAAACTTGAAATTAGAAACATGAGTAATAGTTATTGTAAAAGTAAGAACTCTTCAAAATAAGCGAAAAATTTTCTTTCACTTTACTTAAAAATAAGTTATAGGAGTGGTTAAAAATTACAAATTGAATTAGTAATGTAAAAATATCCCACATTCGTTGTGTATAGGCTAATAAAAGGGTTTAAATATGGTCTTACTCCATACATTCATTTAGCTGGGCTAAATGTCTAACACACTTGTTATTGTTGTTGTTCAGCTCGGTTCGTGTTAACATATTTATTTTTGGATAAAATTTCAGTATTATTTTTCAGAAAATAAAGAAAATTTTGGTCAATAGAAAATATCGTTTTTGAACTATTTTTAGAAAATTGTATCTGCTAGTTTTACCTTTTTGCCCCTAAGTTTTTACTATTTTTCCCTTCAGCTAATAGTATAAATAGGAGGTTATCTTCCTCATATTTCACACAACAAAAAACATAGCTTTTATCATTCTTCTCGTCTCCCTCATTCTCCTTTCTCTAAAAGCTTTGTTATTCTACTAAAAATTACATTAAAGGAAGTTCTATCTAGGAGGCCCAATATTACATTTCCCAACTTTTGTTACACATATTAAGAATCAATTATATAACACTCATATTGTCCCTTAGATGGACCTTCGAGGCCCAATATTCAGCTTAGAAGTGATTCGGGACTAAACCGAGTACTCAAGAAATTTTTCCCAAAGTTCCAAAAATTTTCTTAGAATCAGGGGACACATGGCCGTATCCCTGCCCGGGTGGACAAAAATAGGCCATTTTACAAGCCATATTTCTCACCCAATTTTGTGTCTATCTACAATCAACATTACATATATCAACAAGCCATAATTAGACATTCAAAACAAGCCAAAATAAGTGGCTAAACTCAACACACTACATGTAAGCCATCATTAAACAAAATACCTATACATGCCATTATAACCAAAATCAAAACATTCGAACATACCGATAGAACCAATGGATAGTGTGATATATCTTCGACAAGCTTTTAACCCAATTGAGCTTCCGATAATCTAGAAAGTAAAGGAAAACAACTACATAAGCAATGAATGCTTAGTAAGCTCGTATAAACTTTAATCATTTTAGTTCATTCCAAATATGAAATCTATACATATCAAGAATAATCCAATATTAATACCACAATACTCATGAAGCTATATTCATCAACTCACAAGGTGAATAAATCCACAGTATCACTTAAACATATTATCCCAAGCTTAGTAGGATTTTATATAACTTTAACTCTTCATAATTTCTTTATTTTCATTTGCATTTCTCTACTTTCCACGCTTATTTCATATGCGTGACACACAAGTCATAAACATATCATTCAACCATGGTCACAAGCTAGTGCATTTAACCAAAGCCTTTCCGGAATTGATCACATGATAAGTCATTTCATAAGAAATTGCTTAATTTAAACCTTACCACTTTTTCATGAGCACTAGCATATTTTCACTTAAATACTTACCAATTCAATGCATCATATAAATAATCATATTACCATTCAACTAATAGCTTGGCACTTGCCTAAGCATCAAGCAACAACACTGGTTAGCGTACTTGCACATATTACATATAAATTCAACATTGACAAACTTATTTTCTCGTCATGTCACACTTGAGTTTATTTTTCGTCTCAACAAACATAATTTCTTTGTCAAATACAATATAATCAATAAAAAAAACTTCCTTCAAATCAATATCAATAATAATCTATAAATCTTTCAATTCAATCACATAAGTCTCTTACCATTTCTTACTAAATCAAAGAACGGCTTGCGGATATGAGTACATCGTTCTTTTTGTGCCATAGTCCAACTATGGTCTTACACATGCATTGCCATGGCCCTGCCATGGTCTTACATTTGTAGTGCCATAACCCAGCTATGGTCTGATACATGTATTTATACTGGCATGGTCCAACCATGGTCTTACGTCCAAGGTGCCATAACCCAGTTATGGTCTTATCCTTCAATTCATCATTTACCACAGAACGATTGTACTCAATCTCGCGTTCAATCCAAACTGAGTATTAAATTCAATAATATATTTCCAATAATAATTCATTTTAAAAAAATTACCAAACTAATTCATATTTAACTTTCATTTCTCAATATCTACAATTCAATTTGGCTTTCATTAGTTAATGTCATATACTATCACATTGAGCCATTATTTATCTCATGAACATTTAGTTCATGCTTTCTATTCACATTTTCATATTCAATTCACATTTTTAAATTATATTCCACAATCACGTTTCTTTTCAATGGTTCAACTGATTCATATTGTTCGATTTAACTTTTCAATTAATTACTCCTATTAACAGACTCGGACTGTGGCGGATACACGGATCCAACCAAACACACCAGATTGGCACCCAATGCCTCATCGGATAGTTCGAAGCAAAGTTGACACCCAATGTCTTATTGGCCTAACCGAAGTAAAGTGATACCCAGTATCTCATCGAATCTATCTGAAGTAAAATAGTGACACCCAGTGTCTCATTGACTCGAGGTCGAAGTATCCCTGAACTCTTCTAATCCTATGGCATGCCAACTATATGTGACTCAGCCCAACTAATTAATAGGATTTCCAATTCTCAATTCAAACTCATTTTCATTTCAAAATTTACTTTCAATATCAAATTCATTTTTTCATTCACTAATCAAAATTCAATTCAATACTAACACATATTTCTCATTCAATTCAATTCCAATAATAGAACAAATATATATATAATATCCATCACCAAATAACATTCAGTTTAATCAAAATTATATAGAATATAGTTCATACGAACTTACCAGGCTAAATTGCATAAATACCAAAATATAGGGACATTTTGGTAATTTTCTATTTCCCTTGATTTTCCACTCGATCTTGATCTAAATTAATATTTCATTCAATTTATTAATTTAGATAATAAAACAATTTATTTCATGCAATTTGGTCATTTTTGACATTTTTACAAAATTACCCTTAAAATTTTACTTTTATTCAATTTAGTCCCTAAACTCAAAACATGCAAATTAACCATTTTTAATGAAAACTCATGCTAGTTAAATATTCATATATTTTCCTTCTCCTTCTCTCCATTCCACATCCTTAATGTATATATCATGCTTATATGTAATATTATCTATAATTCTACTATTTACTTATGTTCATATCAAAGTTGTCTAGTTGAGTCATAGTTAATAAATTATTTATATCTTGAGATACAGAATTCTAAATTAAGATTTGCTTGATGTTTTTGAAACTAGACTCAAATATATTTCTACCATAAAATTTTTAGAATTTATAGTTTAGCCAATAAGTACAATAAAATCTTCAAATTTATCCTTGTTCTACTGTTTAACAACTTTGACCTTTGCTTACTAAAAATTAATTATCTCTTAGTACGGAGTTTGAATGATGTTTTCGTTTGTTTCTATTGAAAATATACTCATAAATAATTTAAACATATAAATTTAAACCCTTAATTATTTTTTTACAATTTTTGATGATTTTCCAAAGTCAGAACAGGGGAACCCGAAATCATTCTGACCTTATCTCACAAAATTTATTATATCTCATAATTTACAATTCCATTGCTTACACCGTTTCTTCTATGAAAAATTAGACTCAATAAAATTTAATTTCATATTTTATTAAACATCTAATTCAATTTATACGATTTTTGGTGAATTTTCAAAATCAGACTACTGCTGCTGTCCAAAACTGTTTTAGTGTAAAATGTTGATAACCAAATTTATAACACCCCCTTTCCTTTCTCTACAATATTTCCCATCACTTCCTCTTATTTCCCTTGAATTTAAAATGTTGTTAACTGTTTTAGTGTAAACTGTCTAGAACATAGACCCTTATATAATAAAACTCTACTTTAACATAAATTTCATACTTTTTCAATAATATCAAACTCAAAAATATATTGATATCTTGATGTTCTTACCTTATCCTATTGATTTCAATCTTTAACTTGATTTTGTAACTAATTGACTAGCACTTAACATTCCATTTAAACTTCCTAACACAATACTTTATTTCACACATACACTTTTGTACACTTTACAATTTATTCTCTTTATCTACTACTTCAATATACCATTTTAATTTTCTTACATAATATTAGCACATTCACAATTAAGCATATTCTATACTTGATTAAAATTAAATAAAGTAAATTTCTTGAAGTACTTACCTTGTCTCTTTAATTTCCTCACTTTTTCTACCATTTTCTCCACTTTCACTTCCACTTTCTCTCTTCCAAGATGATATTTTAACTCTCCAATGTTTCTACTTCACTTCTTCTTTTGGGTGGTTATGAAAATTTCCAATGAATTTGAGAGAAAATGTGAGATTTCATAGTAAATGACCAGATTGTAAAGAAAAGAAAATTTTATTTTCTTTCTCTTCTTCTCACGTTGTAGCACGGAAAGATAAAGAGAATTCTTCATCTTTCTTTTCTTATATACTAAATATAACAATAAAATAATAAAATTTCATTAAAATATTAATAAAATAATATTTATCTAATTAAATAATCATAAAATATTATCAAAATATCTCTAATATCATCATTGCCTTCTAGAGTTTTCTCTCTTTCTAATTGACCATTTTTCCTTTTATGATCTTTTAAAATTCCTTCCTTCAGTCATCACTTAATTTGGTAAAATTGTGATTTAGTCCCACATAATTCTTCACCTATTCAATTTGGTCCTAATTCATCCATTTTCCTTAGTTTCTACATCATTCCACCCTTAAAATATTTGCACTATTGGTCTTTTAACTTTTCATATTTACACTTTAACCCTTCAAATTTTGAGTATTTACTTTTGGGCAATAAAACTTTCTCACTTTTACGATTTAATCCTTTCTTGCATTAATATGTCATAATATACTTCCCAATGTTGACATAACTCAAAATTTCCCTTTTTCTCACTTTATTTCCTTATTTTACTATATCAAGGATACTATCTTACTTTCTTACTGTTGAAATTTTCGGGGTATTACATTGATCCTATTGTGGTTTTTCAGGTCAAAATTTTTTACCACCTTTAAACTTATGTTGATCTTATTTTTCATAAATTTGAAAAAAATGCAATATCAATTGAGTTTCATTTTCCACATTTGGGTGTACGAATTTGGAAGCATTATGTTAACCTTAGGGGGCAACGTCCAGTTCTGATTACACCGATCAAGGCAAAATTGCTTCTAAGGCAGTGGTTCTCCACAACATAGTATTTATTTATTTATTCTTTTATTATTTGTACTTGTTAGTGCTAACGTCTTTGTTTTGTAGTAGTAATTTTCCAACAATTTAGAAGTGATTCTTACTATTGTAGAAACAATGTCTCTCGATGTTAACAAATACATTCCTGACCTATCAAAACTCAAACCACTAATGCACCTGACTGAAGATCCAAATGAGGTGATCATAATTGTGGTTTTCGAGGTTAACCTAGTAGAAAATGACACTAAGTGGATAGTAGACAAAGGTGCTTTTAAACATTTTTGCGCCAACGAGGAGATGTTCACCGAATTTGAGAATGTAACCGAAGGTGAACAAGTCTACATGGGTAATTCGAGCAGTTCAAAAGTACTCGGTAAAGGAAAGATTTTACTTAAGCTTACTTCTGGAAAAATACTTGCTTTAAAGAATGTTTTGTATGTTCCTGCTTTACGTGGAAACTTGATTAGTGGTGGACTTCTGAATAAGGCATACATTAAACTAGTCTTTGAATCCGACAAACTTGTACTTTCCTGTAATGGAAACTATGTGGGAAAAGGTTACCTGAGTAGAGGGTTGTTTGTGATCGAGACTGTGTCTAATGCTTTTACTTCTGCTTACACTGTTAAGTCTTTCAATATGTGACATGCTAGATTAGGACATATGAACTTTCACTCCCTTAAAATTCTTAAAGAGATGAAACTACTTTCTAATCAACTTTAATAAATGTGAAATCTATGTTGAATCAAAGCATACTAGACCTCACTTCAAACCTATTGCTGATAGGAAGACTGTACTTTTAGATTTAATTCATACATAATTAGCATATTTTAGAAACACAGATAGTAAAGGGGGAAAATGCTACTATATTACCTTTGTAGATGATTTTTCTAGTTACACAAAGAGTTTATCTCCTAAGGTCAAAAGATGAAGTTGATAAATCATTTCTTCTTTATTAAGCAAAAGTAGAAAATTAACTTGATAGAAGAATAAAACGGGTTAGATCCCATAGAGGTGGTGAATATAACACCAATTTCCAAGAAGTATGTGAGAAACACGACATAATACATAAGACCACTGCCCCTTATACTCCAAAACAAAATGACATAGCTGAAAGAAAGAATAGAACTTTAAAAGAAATGATGAATGCCTTACTTATAAGCTCTAGCTTTTCTGACAATATGTGGGGGGAGGCCATACTTTATGCAAACCACATTCTTCACAAGATGCCTCATAAAAAGTTAGACTGTACCCCATATGAATTATGGAAAAGTTATGCCCCTAAGATAGTGTGGGGGTGCTTAGCTAATGTAGGTCTACCTACTTTTAAAAAAAACACCATCAGGTCTAAAACTTTTAATGCAGTTTTTATTGGTTATGATTTAAACAATGCGACATATAGATTTATGTCCTTACACGATCACTTTATTTGTGAATCTAGAGATGTTTTTTTCTTCGAAAACATTTTTCCTTTAAAGAAATATGTTATAATGCATGACATAAAATTAGATGAACATGCTTCTTCCTTTCCCAATAAACATGCTAATGATGCTAATATGGTAAAGAACCTAAGAGGAGTAAAAGACAAAAATCTGCAACTAGTTTTGGTCCTGACTTCCTTACTTCTTTTATAACTGAAATTGTTGACTTAAACTCAATAAGTGATCCTGTTGCTCATACTTTCCTGATAGATGAGGATCCAAAAACATATGATGAAGTTGTAAAATCAATTGATGCTAGTTTTTGGAGAGATGCTATTAATGATGAGCTAGAATATATTATGTATAATCATACTTGGGAGTTAGTGGACTTGCCTAAATGTTGTAAACATATTAGTAATAAATAAGTTTTTAGAAAGAAATTTAGACCATACGGATCAATCCAAAGGTATAAGGCAAGACTAGTTGTAAAAGGATTTACTAAAAAATTTGGAGTTGTTTTTTTCGATACATATTCTCCTGTTACTAAGATCTCAACCATACGTGTTTTGTTTGCTTTAGCTACCATTCACAACTTACTTGTGCATCAAATGGATGTGAAGTCTACTTTCTTGAATGATGATTTATATGAGAAGATCTATATGGAGCAATCTTCAGGCCTTGTTGCACTTGGGAAGAAAGACAAACTATGCAACTCAAGAAGTCTATGTACAGTCTCAAACAAGCTCCAAAAAAATGATATGAGAAATTTCACAAAAATATCCTTAGTTATGACTTTGTTGTCAATGGTGTTGATGCATGTGTGTATTAAATTTTTTTTGGTTTAGATTGTGTTGTCATAAGTCTATATGTGGATGACTTGTTGATTTTTAGTACACACATAGAATCTATTAAGGAAACAAAAAATTTCTTATTAACCAAATTCGAAATGACTAACTTGGGAGAGGTGATGTAATCTTAATGACTAAGGTTTCTAAATTAGATAAGGGATTTTCCTTAAACCAGTCTCATTATATTGAGAAAGTGTTGAAAAAATTTAACAGTTTTGAATCCCTATGAAAAATCCTTATGGCCTTAACATACAACTGAAAAAGAATAAAGGGAAAAGTATAAAAATCTGAGTATGCTAAAACTATTGGGAGTCTTATGTTTTTAATGAACCATACTCAGCCAAATATTGCCTATGCTGTTAGTAGACTAAGTAGATATACCGATAACCCAATAGTGAACATTGGAATGCTCTTAAGCATCTGCTTAAGTACCTTATAGTTACGATGACTTGGGGATTACAATTTGTTGGATACCTTGTAGTCCTAGAGGGATATTATGATGCAAACTAGGTATCTGATAATGATGAGGTCATCTCTACCAGTGGCTATGTGTTTACTCCACCATGGAATCAAAGTTTATAGCTTTTGATTTAGCTATTTCTTGGAAGTCTGCTAAACAGACGTGTGTTGCTTACTCCACCATGGAATCAAAGTTTATAGCTTTTGATTTAGCCAGGTAAGAGGCCGAGTGGCTTAGGAATCTGCTTGCAAAGATTCCTTTATGTGGGAAACCTACACCACCTGTGTCTTTGTTATGTGATTCACAAGCTTCCATTAGTGTTACTCAAAATCAAGCTTACAGTGGCAAGAAAAGACATATACGAATAAGACATGCATATGTGAGACACTTAATAAAGAATGGAGTACTCGTCATGAAGTACATAAGATCTGAGAGGAACCTAGCTGATCTACTAACCAAAGGGTTATGTAGGAAAATGGTTCTTAATTTATCAAGGAGGATGGTTCTTAAGCCCATTGGTTAAGGAGTTCATGATGGATACCCAACTTAGTTTTTTAAGTTCAATGTGGTCAAACGAAACCATGGATAGACTTATAGTGTACATCTTTACCTATCCTTATGCCGCACAATGTATGCATATAAGGATGAGCTTTGTGCTCTTAGTGAGTTCATAGCCTTAGGTTTTGTGGTCCTATTGAGACAAACTTGATGAACTTACTGAATTTATAATATGAGCCACTAAATGTTCTTAATGAATTCATACCCCAGGCTTTGAAAGGTCCCAGTGAGACAGACTTAATGAATTCACCGAATTTTTAAACTGAGAGGTTTAGCTTATTAAATGTTGTTAATGATTTCATAGAATTGGTCCAGGTGGTCTATACTGAGATAGACTTGATGGAATCACCTACGTAAGTGGGAAGGATTAGCCACCTTTTATGAAAGACGTTGGGCTATTTTTCTAGAGCATTTACATACATCCCAAGGTATATTGGCTAAATTGTTGATCTATCGCGAAACTCAATTGGACCTGAGATTACTCTTGTGTTATGATTTTACTCTTATTTTAACAAGTTCCAGATTCGTTCATTTTTTAAGATAAAAATTGATCATTTCACTATGTATTGGTGCCAATCTAACAATACTAGTACTTAAGCGGCTAATTTCGCTATTGCTCTTTTTCCCCTTTTTTTCAAAATTCTTTATTTCTTTGCATTAGTGGTGGAATGTGGGTAATTTAAAGAAATCTCACATTAATTTTGTATAGGCTAATGAAAGGGTTTAAATATAACCTTACTCCTTACTCTCATTGAGCAATTGGGTTAAACACATGCGCGCCGTCGTCGCCATCCGGCCCAATATATGTTAACATGTTTATTTTTGGATAAAACTTCTGTATTATTTTTCTGAAAATAAAAAAAATATGGTCAACAGAAAATATCTTTTTTTGAACTATTTTTAGAAAACGGTATCTGGCAATTTTAGCTTTGTACCCTACATTTTTACTATTTTGCCCTTCAACTAATAGTATAAATAGGAGGTTATCTTCATCATATTTCACACAACAAAAAACATAGCTTCTATCATTCTTCTTTTCTCCCTTATTCTTTTTTCTCCAAAAGCTTTGTTATTTTACTAAAAATTACATTAGATGAAGTTCTGTCTAGGAGTTTTGGTCAAAATTTCTTACCACCTTTAAACTTATGTTGATTTTATTTCCCGAAAATTTAAAAAATAGCAATGCCAATAGGGTTTCATCTTCCTCATTTGGGTGTACGAATTTGGAAGTATTGTGTTAACCTTGAGTTTTGAAAAGTTGAAAACAGTTTTAAAAAAAGTTCCTATCTTAGCTCAACCAGAATCCGGGGTGGAGTATACTATTTATATTGATACATCATTGAATGGGCTTGGATGTGTACTTATGCAAATGGGTAAATTTTTGGTGTATGCATCACGCCAAATCAAGCAACATGAGAAGAATTTATCCAACCCATGATTTGGAACTGGCAACAATGGCTTTGGCATTAAAGATATGGAGACATTATCTATACGGGGAAAAGGGTTCGTGTTTTCTCTTATCATAAGTGCTTGAAGTATTTGATGATGGAAAAATATTTGAACCTACGGCAAAGAATGCTGGATGGAACTTTTGAAAGATTATGATTTGGCCATAAAGTATCACCCTGGAAAAGCTAATATTGTGGCTGATGCTTTGAGCAAGAAAACAGTGGCAACATTAACATCTCTTCGAGCAAGAGTAAATATGGTTGGTGATGGATAATTATTGGCAGAGTTAACTGTTAGGCAAAATTTTCTCTCTCAAATTCTAGAATAGCAATGAAGGATGTGCAGTGTGATTTATTTAAGTAGCATATGATTTCTGGTAATGCAACAAACTTTAGCTTGCATTAAGATGGTGAACTACGGTTTATAGGAAGAATGTATGTGTTGGCTGGAAACGATTTAAGACAAAATTTGCTAAGAGAGGCTCATCAAGGACCTTTCTCACTCTATCCAAGAGGTGTCAAGATGTATCAAGATTTGAAAAGCTTTTACTGGTGGCATGGAATGAAGAGAGAAATCACATAATATGTTTTCAACTTGTTTAACTTGCCAATGAGTTAAAGTAGCCCTAAACCCTAAACCCAATTGCTTGAGGACCAAACCAAACCAAACCAATTCAAGATACTTTCATATGGTTAAAACACATTCAAAGACATCCAAAACATACCAAAAATCAATCAACCTATGTGCCTAACCAATATGCCCTCATTGACACCACAATTTATAAGCCAAAATGAACCAAAACCAAACACTTATCCAACACCAAACCAAATGCTATTTAGCATCATTATGAGCAAAATAATCACATAACCAATTTTTCAATCAACCATAATTACAATTCCATCTACCACCCTAAGTGCATATATTTAGAACTACTCTAACATTCCATTCACATCTAAACAACTTATTTACATATATACATCACCTTGAACATTAAGCGAAAGATCTGAAATACTTGCAACTAATTCGTTTGCTCAAGGTAAAAAAACATATATATATACATGACCACAAAATGTCACCAAACTAAGTATCAAACACAAACAACATAGACAAGCCAAACAAAAGTCCTAATACATGCCATACATAACCAAGTTCCAAAACAACTCAAAACATCTACCAAAGAAGAGATAGATAGTGTGTATGCTCCAACTTGAACTTTCGATCTACTAGGCTTCACAAAATCTACAAGAAAAATACAACATGTAAGCACAACATGCTTAGTAAGTTCAAATTTCGTGTAAACACAAGTTAATTACTAAATCTATTTTACGTAAAACATACATAATTTTCAAAACACTCTTATATATTCAAAAATGCTTATTCACATAACAAACTTTAAAACCTTTACATAATAGTCCATTCCAATGATATCCTTTTCATTTGAAATCATTTCAATTGATATCCATTTCAACCTTTTCATTGTTTCAGGGATGCCATGGTATCTTTCAACCATGGTCTTTTCTTTTCAAGTATAATGCCATGATATATTTCAATCATGGTCTTTCCCTTTTCTCAATCAAGAAAATCCAAACACCATTTCTTAGATATGTAACTAAAGGTATCAATTTACATCATGAAATCACATGAAATACTTTAATGGAAATATGAACTTACCTAGACTAACACGGATGCAAAAGTAGAGCCATGACTAATCCGAAACCTTAACTTTACCGCAATGCAAGTTTGGTTGATTTGTGTCTTGATCTAAATAATAATTTCATTCAATTAAATAACTCAAATAGCTTAAACTAATTAATTCAAGCTTATAGTCCATTTTAATGTGAACTTATAAAATTAACCCTAGTATTTTAACTTTTATGCAATTTAGTCCCTAAACCCGAAACTTGAAAATTAACCATAAATAATCAAACATTATGCTAGTCGATTTTCCTTAGGGTCCAGTAGAATCTTTTTTTCTTTATTTCACCATATTTTCCTTAAATTTTACCATTTCTACAAATAAGTCCCTAAACCTTAAAATCATCAAAAATCACTTAACAAAATTCATCTATTTAACAACCAACCTTAATAATCTATCAACTAAATTGACCCCTGGGTTAGCTAGATTAAGCTAAAATTAACTAAAAAACATAAAAATTATTAAAAATAGGTCAAAATATCATACCATACAATTGAATATGTGTTGATCGAAGCTTGTTCCTCCCTTGGCTATGGTTTTTCAATTTTTAGGGTGAAAGATAGGAGGAAGATGATGATTATTTCAGATTTGTCATATGTTTTAGTGTATTAATTACCTATTTACCAAAATGATTTTTAATTTAGACTAAATTTCACTATATACCAAGTCAAAACTGCCCACCAGCACAACTAAGGGTATTATTATTCAATAAGGCCTTCCACTCTTGTTCCTAGATAGAATAACACCTTTAGCTTAAAGAATCTAACATTTGCAGCTTTTACGATTTAATCCTTTTCACTTAATTAACTATCTAAACGTTAAAATTTCTTAACCAAATTTTAATACGACTCTAATAGATACTCATAGATATTAAATAAATAATAAAATACTAATTCACTCGTCAGAATTGTGGTCCCAAAACCACTGTTTCTGACACCACTAAAATTGAGTTGTTACATTCCCTTTTTTTCGTCATTTTCTTTACTTTTCTCTTCAAATTTCTTAAAGATCCAACACTCAAACTTTAAGATTTTGCTAAAATCTCCTAGAAAATAACCTCTATACTAGTTTTCCACCATAATTTCCTCAAATTTTAACAAGGCTTTTCATAGAGTTAGAGAGAGAAAATAGAAGCTAAAGAGAGAAATCTTCATAAATATTTGTAATTATGGAAATCTATGAAAGCTTGAAGATTAGTATTTTTATATTTTTATTTAAGACAAAAATTGGAAATTATGGAAATGAAGTTTTCAAGATTGTGTGGAAGAAGACTCAAGGTGCTAGAAAGTTAATCTTTGATCTTGGCATGTCTAAAAGGTAAATACCCTTGGATAATCTTGCTTCTCCTATACTAATATGTTTAGAGATTAATGAAATTGTGTGAGGAATATGAAAATGGCTATATAATGAATAGGTATAATTCTCCATGACTTAATAATGTGTTAGCATGATTATTGTGAAATAGTAAAGTTTAATAAGCCTTAATTAAAATGTACCAAAATAGACTAATAATGAGGTAGGAGAATTTGGTTGTCATGGATAACTTCTAAAGTGACTTGGAAAATTTGGTGAAATATGGTATTAATATAGAACTTTTGGCAAATATGACTTTATGGTAAAATTTGGTAAGTTAATTGCTAACCATGTAAGTGTCGATAAAGTAACACTTTATTAAATGTGAACTAAAAATGTGGAAACATATGTGTAATTATGAAATTTGAAATTTGGTAATGTGAGGCTATAAAAACTTTCTTAGATTTTGTTACGAAAAATGTTGATAAATGAAAGAAATTATCATAAATGATCCTTTGGAAGCATAGTTAGAACCATAAATGTGAATTTAAGGCCTACGATGATTTTTGGTAAGAGATGTATGTGTGTTAGGCACTTAGTGTGCCGTTACGTGTGTTCAGACAAAAAATTGTCTAAAGAAGCTTTAAAACTTTGATAATATCATTGTCTAAATGATAAAAACGTTAATGGTATTAATTGATATATGTTATATGCAACTTTAAAGTGCCCTAGTAAACTTAGTGAAATAGTTAGGATACAGTTGGAATGTCAATAAAGATATATGTGTACTTGGAGTTTTTTATTTGGAGTTATCTTGCCTTTAAGCTTTACACATATTTTATGCACTCTCTATTACCTTCGGGCCCTGCATTCACCTGTAGTTTCTAACTCTTTCAGGCCTAGCACTACAGTGTTCTATGGTTTTTTTTTGGATGGATGCACTTATTTGCAATTTGGTTGTGCTAGAGGGATGTGGTAGGGTACCCAGCACTTATGTGCTTTTTAGTTCTGTTTGGATGGATCTCGAGTATTCGAGTCATGTTTTACTAGATTTTACTAAGGTCAAAACAAATATAAAATCATAATGAGAAGGTTTGCTTGTGATTATAAGTCATTAATAGGACCAAGGCTATCCAAAATCGATGACTCAACTCTTGTTCAAACAACCCATTTAGACAAACCTGTTTAAACAATCTATTTAGACAAGACCTTTGAGACAACCAAGTGTTCTGAGATATTGACGTTTTTTACTTAGGCCTTCACATATGATTTTACCATAAGCAAATAAACTCGAAGACAAATTTTAGTCCATTTCAAACCATGATTTAAACTGGGGGGTCTTGTATCAAATGTACAAAAACAAGGAAATTTAAAATCCATTCTCTCAAACCAGGAAAAAGATGTTGAAGAAGATTATGATAAATCAGACAAAAAAACGTAGAAAGAAAAAGCAATACAAGAGGAACACGAAAGTAGAGCTTGATTTCTTCCTAAAAAGGTATTTGCATTTTCAATTGAGATGGGATGATTCTGTAAATCAAAGAATAATCAATAATATCAAAGTATATTGCCTCTTGCTTAGACTGATAAATCCGAACAAAATTGTTATATCTTCTATTCAACGGGGAGAAATGAATCTGGATATTTTAATGATTCAAAAGGATTTAACTCTTAAAGAATTAATGAAAAAAGAAATATTGATTATCGATCCAGTTCGTCTGTCGGTAAAAAATGATGGACAATTTATTCTATATCAAACTATAAGTATTTTGTAGGTTCATAAAAATAAACACTAAATTAATCAAAGATACCAAGAAAAAAACTATATTGATACAAATCATTTTTAAGAATTTATTACAAGACATCAAAAAAGGACTAAAATAAAGACAAAAAAAGGCTTAAGGAAGATTTGATCAACTTACCTTATTGGATAAATTAAGCTTATACTTATCCTTTAGTCTTTATCCCAGGTGACTTATGTGTTGATATAATTATGGTTATCAAGCTTTATCATGGGATAAGATTTGAAGGTTATTTATCCTGGATTATTATGTTGTTAAAGGTTTTGTTATCTCTACTTGTGTTGATAGGTTAAACTTCCATATTGAGCCTATAATTTGGTATTTGGTTTGCATATGAAGATGCATCGGTTAAGGGAGTGCTACGTTGATTTGCAGTCATTCTTTCTATTGATTTTTCTTTGTACTTTAGCACTCATTTCATAGGCATTATTTTTGGGAGATTAAACTATTTGTAAGTAAGTTTTTGGGTGAATCGTTGTAACAAGTTCGGGTTGCAATTGTTTCTTTTGTAAAGTTATATTGGGTTTTAGCCAATAGATGGTTGGATCGATTATTGAATAAACCATTCATCGAGCAAGGCTCTACAGAGTAGTATTGTTTTGGATTACATTAATAAACATTGTGTGCTTATCTCTCTTTATTCACAATGTTTACATTTTAATTTATTGTTTTATTCAAATTCGTGTCTGAATACCCCGTTTAGACAACAATTTAAACAAGTTGCAAACTGACTTGTTTATTTCAATTATTAATAGAGTATAGATAGAGAGATAGATAATAAAATTATGGGTAATCTACAAAAATAGTCACTTTTGTTTGCCCGAGGTTACATTTTAATCACTTATGTTTGAAATGTTACATTTTAGCCACTTATGTTATTATTTTGTTACGAAGTGATCACTCTACCGTTAAGTTTCGTTATCTCTCTAATAATAATCCTATGTGGTAGTTGGATTTCTGAAGGGGATTAAAATAAATTTTTAATTAAATAAATTTGATTAATTAAAATTTTTAAACATAAACCTTAAGTGAAAAAACTGTTCATCTCCTCTTTTTAATTTTTCTTTCGTCTCTTCTTTTTTAGTTTTTTTTTTCATTTGACAGGAAAAACTATTATTAAGATCAAAATAGTTGAAATCAAATTGACTACTTCATAAAGATGGATTCAATGGAGGGTACAAGTATGTCTTTTTTGCATTCATCTATCTCTTTTATTCAATACTCAAAAACAAAAGGTTGGGTTTTTTATTGTTTAATGAAAACCCTAAATTAAAATTCTTGATATTTTCTTCAACTTTTTAAATTTTTTTGTGAACATGTATTTTATTTTGAGTCGGTAGACATCCCATAAAAGGCAACCAAAAACATGTTTTCATGAATCTGTTTCATTCAAGCTAATTGTAAATTTTTCAGAAAAAGGTTGTTACTTTCACTGTTCTTGTTCCTATTCATTATATTTTCTAGTTTTTTCACAGTTCTTGAATAATTGGTTTCTCAATCAAATTTTTTCTAATCTGAATCAACTTGTATGTTCACAATCTCTTTGTGGGTATTCCATATTATTCTTTCTTACTGCTGATTTTGAGCTGAATTACCTTGCAATCTTTTTTTTTTCTGTCTTGGGTAAGTTTTGGTTCAGAGCTAATTGGTTAGTAGCTTTTGTTTTCTTTAAATTATATTTCTATGTTATTAGTTTTATCTGCTTAGTACTTGGATTATCTTCTTTTCATTCGACTTGAAGTTGGTGATATATGAAAATACTTGGGTTGAATGTTGTTTTGGTGTTTAACTTATCTTTTTCATCTATTTACCCACATATTTTTGCTTAATTAGTTGAATTGTAGTCCGTGGCATTGATAGTATTGTAACTGGAATCACTTTTTTTGTCGATTCTATGAAGGAAAAGATCATTCTAAAACCAAAAGATCTAAATGCTCCTCATGTAAGATGTTTGCCTTTTGTTTGTCTCATTTCCCCTCACTCATCCATTGTTAACTGTATTCAAGTTTTATTCTACTTCATTGTTATGTGTTTTATATGTGCTAGTGCTGCTGGTTTTTGAATTGCCCTCATTTTTCAAATTATTGAATGCAAATTATGATTCTTGTTTTAAATTTCCTAAGTCTCAGAAGGTGAATCAGAACAGCAAGGTGCGTCATCTTCTATAGCAAATTCACCTAGTTCAACTGCTGCGAGACAACGTCAACAACAGGAGGCTACTGGAAAGTTAATAAGAAGCATACTTTCATGTAATGAAACGGGCCAAAATCAATCTTCAAAAGCTATCTAGGCTTAGCAGAAAACTGAAACTATGAGTCTGGACAATGTCAAGAGACCTTAGCGACCTACGAATTCACGATTGGGTTTGAATGGTCGTGTCTCTAATGATATTGCTTCTTTGGAATGTGATTTTGATACAAAAATTGTTTCAAATGACAAGTTCAGAAAAAAGGCACTGCATGGTTTAGGTTTTGGAAGTGAGAAGCATGAAAAACATACAAGAAATAAGGATAGACCTGATCATGGAATATGGTCCCCTCTTCATTGTCCTGATGTTCCAAAAGCTAGTGAGAATTGGTTGACTCCCTCTGTGTTACAATCTGCACAGGCCTCCTGTAATCCCAGCGAAGGTATTAATGCTTCTGCACATAAATATTTGGTACTTGGAAGTATCTATAGGTTTGGGATATAGTTATCATGATTGAATTTGCAAGAAATAAGGAAGTTAATATATATCACTTTTGTATATGATCTTTTAGTTAACTCGAGGAGAAAAGAAAAGTAGCATACTTAGTGGAAGCAGTGGACATAATATTCCATTAAAAAATGGTTAGTGTATCTGTAATGGATTGATTCAGTCAATGCATTGCCTGAAGAAAATGTAAATTACAAGGATGCAAGTGTATAAAAACTTTTCTCTTTACTGCAAGAAAAGATATAATTACAGAAAGGTAGTTGTACATACAAAAACAAAATATGACAATTTAAGAGCCGCACAATGAACAAATAGTTGTGTTCTATGAGACAAATAGAAATAAAATTTAAAGAATATGGTCATTTTCTTTTCTCTTATTTATTGAAATTAAGCTAAGGAATCTGAACAATTTCTATTAAAATTTTGTGAAGTGACTGAAGCTTTGAGAAGAATGGGCAATGATCACTCCCTTTAATCTTGTAAACTCCTTCTGGTGGGTTCTCTCTTACTAGTTTCTCTTGCACATCTGGTGAAAGAGCTCAGTCATCCATTGTCTGAATCTAGAATTGTCGTCCACTTCCATACTTCTCGGGGGACAGTGACAGTTTTTCCATTATAGGACCCAGTGGAGGAGGTCTTATGGTAACAATGGCTGAAGCTACATCCTAGAATAGAAATCGAATATCATGTTAAAATAATATGATTCCATAAATGCACACAATATTTAGACTCGAGTATGGTATTAACATGTTAAAATGCTACGTAACATTCACCAATAAAACCAATACGAATAATAAGAAACTACGGTATCTTGAGTCTTGACATACATCATATTCATAGCCTCTTGTACAAAAAGTCTAATGATATAACTCCTTTCTTGTTACATTATCTATGCAAACGATTGCAGCACTAGATTTCATTAACCATAATGCAAGAGTACACCAAATAACAGAAGTGACATATACAACATTGATTGGCCCAAAAAATGACCATATATGCATACTTCATAGCTAAAGCTTCAAAGATTTCATTGCTCACAGAGTCTAACTTTTGTACCCCTAAAAGTTGGAAAGCATTGATTACATTGTAATTAAAGCAGATTTGTGTAATTTGTAACTGTAATCAAGTGAAATCAGCTTACTTGCTATTTTACCTATTTGATTCCTTTGTTGTAATCATTTAATAGTCCTTGGAACTCTATTATGGTAGTAACAGATATATGTAAATTGTTTACTTATCCCATGGATATGCAATCATTTCTCAAATAATTATTCAATAGTTTAACATTTCAAAAAAAAAATTGTAAACCCTAAATTAAGACAAAATGTATAATCTAACTATTGTTAACATGATTAAACAACCCTTCCAAAAATATATAATATTTGTCCACAAAACAAATTTCCTCAAACTAAATATATTCCTAACTGTGCAAAAAAAAATGAAATCCAATTCAATTAAAGTAATTGATCCATCCTTGGGCATTTTTCATATTGTGATAGCTGTGTCGAAATGGAGTCATTGATCTGTTGAGTTGGCATCCATCTAACTTATGTTCGTTGACCAAGTAGACCATTCCTTTTGAAAGGTAATTTGGCCCTAAAATTTGCTGTAAGGTTTGAGCTTTGTTGGCTTAAGGGTGGTTGGCTTGATGTGTTATCCATTGAAGTGGCTTGGTTCAAAATTTGTAGGCTCGATGATTGGTTTGCCAT
This sequence comes from Gossypium hirsutum, assembly GCF_007990345.1. Lineage (NCBI taxonomy): Eukaryota > Viridiplantae > Streptophyta > Magnoliopsida > Malvales > Malvaceae > Gossypium > Gossypium hirsutum. The sequence continues at coordinate 30,053,926 of NC_053442.1, forward strand.
TTGGTTTCCCCCAACAATACCTTTGCAAGTCCTTGTATTATGGCCTGGTTTGCCACATTTGGTGCAGTTAGCTTGCTGTCTTGTCTTGTTTAATTTTGGTCCACTTTTTCTTGCTTCATCAACTTCCTTCCTCCTTGTTTGTTTGGGTCTTTTTGGGGGCCTTTTAATCATGGGAGGAAGAATAGGTTCCATGTCCCTCAGATGTTCCTATTGCATAGGACCAATACACAAAAATTTAAAGATGTCAAACACATTTTACAAATAAGTAATATTTCATAAAGGTTTAAGGTTTTAGGGTTATTACCTTTTACATGGTTAATCAAGTGGCTGTAAATATTCAACTGGGTAGTGATAGTATAACATGTGTTGACAGTTTCAGGGCTCACAGCCAGTAGTTGCATGCAAGAAATAGCATGCTTACATTGGATTCCTGACAAGTCCCATTTTTTGTTTGAACAAGAGGAGTTAAGGAGGTCAACCACATGATTGTTGCCTAATCCACAGTCTACCTCATACTTCTCGTTTCCAACATATACTGGCTATAGACTACAAATAAAGTAACATTTTAAAGTTAAAACTTTTGCATCCAAGTAACAAAATTCAAGTTAAGTACAAAAGAGTTAGCAAAACATACTTATTGGATTGACTAACAATTTCAGACATCTTCTTTTGTATCCTTGGACATAAAGGTCCAGGATACTTTTCAGCAGCCTTCCTCATAGAAACCAACCTAGTCATGACTTTTCTTTTAATTATTTCCAACATCGTTAAGATTGGTTTATCTCTACCTTCTAAAATTATGTACAAGGAGAGCAAGTCCTTAAATAACTCCAACAACAATTATACAACATGTGATAAATAGTTAGATTTGCATAATTGTTGAAACCTTCACAGTTGTTGTTCAGTAGCAGATCAGATTTGCATCTGGTTGAGAAGTGGGCTCTTGACCAAGTCTTTGGATCCTTGCCATGCAACCAAGCCTCAGTAGATTCTGATAGTGACCTCATTTCAGACATTGCTTCTTCAAATTGTCTTGGAAAATTTGCTTTAATAGCCTTCCAGTAAGTGAGACGCATAGCTTGGCCTCTAAATCCTTTCATGTTTTTGAAGTTGTTGTAAAGATGTCTGGCACAGTTTCTTGCTTCAGCATTAGGGAACAATACATAAATCGCTTCTATTAGACCCTGTAAAACAATTAAAACAACATGATAAGCAACCATATTTATATAAACAATTTAGGGTATAGTATGACTTTATAGTACCTCTTGTTTGTCAGACATGAAACATATATTATAGGAGTTGTCGATCTCTAAATCCCTCTGTAATAGCTTAAGGAACCAAAACCATGAATGTTTGTTTTCACTCATAACTACAGCAAATAACACTGAATATATATAATCATTGGCATCAAACCCAACAGCAGCAAGCAAATGCCCACCATAATATCCCTTCAGCCAACACCCATCTAACCTTATAATTCTCCTACAACCAGTTTACCAACCTGATTTGCACCCACTAAAATGATCTTGTGCGAGTATAGATGGTCATTGGGTCCTCCTAAAAAGATCTACTAAATTCATCGAGTTGTTCCAAAGAATCAAAATGGCCAGTTATTAATGGAATTCCTTGTCGGCTCTTTGTAAAATACTCGTTTGGATGAGGGCTTCCAAACACATCATAAGCTAAACATGTATTGATGAATAACCAACCCACGATGAATAGGGAAGGTATAGTAATACTATGAATGACCTAGTATCCAATACTGGTAATAATATCAGCAAAAGAATGTTCTCATGTACTTCCAAACATACCAAGCTCCAAATATTCTTGTAGGGGATCGATTTCATAAAAGATAGGATCAGTAAATGGGAATTCACTGAAACTCAATCTTTGTGAGATCTTCAATATTGTACCAAAGGTATTTTTAAAGTATACCAAATCAATATAGCTATCCTTCTTCTGACACAGCAGTGCAATTTCAAACAGTATATCGACGTGAAGTGCTAGATAATTTCTTTCTTCTTCTTGCTTGTCGATGTATAACCAGGTATCATGCAATAGAAAATTCCTCAAATTCCTGGAGGTATTGGCTTAGGCCTAGAAACGGAATATCAGGTAACCCGTGAATCCAATGAGTTGGTTTATAATAATTCATGAAGGAAATTATCATATTTTCGCAAGTCAATTAGATGCGAAATATAAAAATTAACTTTTTTTCGTAGTTGCACAAGAGGTTTTATTTTTTTTTAGAAGTCCTCTTTTTTTATTTTAAGGAATTGCTTAGTCGTCTAGTAACAAGTAAGAGTAGTCGATAGTATTAGTTATAGACAAAAAAAAAAGAGCAAGGAATAAATTTTTTTCCTACTAATCAATATTTGTGAGGCGGCCTTTCTTGTATTCTTGTATTAGATCCAAAGGTTTTTTCTTGAACTAACTACAAAGATGTTGGATCGATTTCTTTTTCTTTTCTACTCTTGTCCTGCTGCTCTATTTTTGTGAATACCATTTATAATGATTGATGAAGGAAAAAATTTCATTTGAACATATTATTTCAATTGGTATTTTTGCTTATCCCCCTCTCGTTTAAAAATTTAAACTTAGGTAAGTGCTTTATAAAAAGAACTTATTGGTCTAAGTAAGATACGACTTATTTGAAAATTAATTCAATGAACGACCAATTCAAAAAAACAAAGCTTTCTGTCCTATTCCATATATTCTATAGCTCCTTACCATGTTAATTATCAATTATTAGGTGTTGATATTCATGGGCAATAGAAATTAATATTTAGGGATAGATATTACATTTCTTTTTCTCCTTTCAAATAAATTGAAATGATTGAAATTTTTCTATATGGAATCGTCTTAGGCCTAATTCCTATTACTTTGGCTGGATTATTCGTAACCGCATATTTACAATACAGACGTGGTGATCAGTTGGACCTTTGATTAATTAACATACCTTTTTTTGACTGACCCCTTTAATTCTTAAATTTTTGAATTTCAATTTATTTAATAATTTTAATTTAATAATTTAATCCAAGGACGTCAAATTTGAATTGTTGTTCAAATTTTTTTTAGTTCGGTGTAATTTTGACCTAACAAGAACGGAATCACGCTCTGTAGGATTTGAACCTAAGACATTGGGTTTTGGAGACCCATGTTCTACCGAACTGAACTAAGAGCACTTTCTTATCATAATAAATAAGACTGTAAAAAAGAGGATTCTTTTATTTTATAACCCCAATACATCGCGCACAACTATACTATCATATATCATATATAATATGAGAAAATGATAGATTATGTATGCTTAATTTTAATCAATCTAAAACGACTCCCTCGTTACTGCTCAAAGGAGAAGTAATAAGTAGCGATGACAGGATTTGAACCCGTGACATTTTGTACCCAAAACAAACGTGCTACCAAGCTACGCTATATCCCTTTCCATTGGCCTACAATGTCATTGTAGAAAATCCCTGTCTTGTTTTCCACACCCTTATTTCATCTATTGATATACAAAACGGATCTTTCCATTTACTCTTTTTGGTTTCATATCATATAACAATCATATAATGAATAATAAAGGAATATTTTTAGTGGGAATTCTCAGGCGGAAAGGGACCTATTTTGTTTAGTTGTTTTAAGAAAGGGAAAATCTTATATATCGAATCATTGTACATTTAAATTTTAATTTTGAATTAGGAATTCCGGGTACAAATAGAAAAATCTAAGTGGTCTTTAACCACACATACATGCGATTATATATGTATTACAATAATGTAATACGATAAAGAAGGAGGATTTTAAATGCGAGATCTAAAAACATATATTTTCGTAGCACTGGTACTAAGTACTCTCTGGTTTGGTTCTTTAGCGGGTTTATTGATAGAGATCAATCATTTCTTCCTGGATGCATTAACGTTCCCTTTTTTCATTCTAGTTATTGCCGCGGGACGGGGTGGAAAAGATTAGATCGAGATACAATCAAATATCTGTGACTACTCTCTCGCCCTTTTTTTGTTTTTTTTTCAAATTAGATAAGAATTAGATAAAATAAATAAGGAAGGTAGAATAAAAAAAGTAGATTCAACGTCACCGAAACTTGAGTTCAAGCTTCAATTTAATTACTAGTAGAGCGAAAAGAGAAATGTGGCTAGAACAGCAGTATCCTACAAGGTACTTAAATAAAATACCGTATGGTGGTTTGATTCTAAATAGAGTTCAAAATCGCTGTATTACTTATTCTTATGATTTACTATTACTATAAATCTATATTGATTTACTATATTGATTGCAACAAAATCTTTCAAGATTTGGTTTTGAGTTAGCAACTTTTATTTCTTTTTTTTTCATTCCTTTCTTCTTCGCTTTTGATTGGAAAATAGAAAAGTTGGGTGAATTAAAAACTCAAAGGAGGTCCATGGCCAAGAGTAAAGATGTTCGAGTAACGATTATTTTGGAATATACCAATTGTGTTCGAAACAGCATTACTAAGGAATCAACGGGTATTTCCAGGTATATTACTCAAAAAATTGACACAATATGCCCAGTCGATTGGAATTGAAGAAATGTTGTCCCTATTGTTACAAACATACAATTCACAATGAGATAAAGAAATAAATCAAATCAAGTGCTCGTATGTCACCACTTCCTGAGAATATGAAAATATGACATTAGGTATATAATATATTAAGTATAAGTACATAATTAGTTATATATAACGCATATAATTGAATTTATATATAATGCATATTTTCTTTCTATATTATTATATTATTAATATTATTTATATATTTAAATTTTTATATATTTAAATTATATATTTAAATGATAAATAATAATAAAATTTTAAAATAAACAAACCAAATCCTATTTATAATATTAATCCTATAATTTGAATTTTCAAAATAAGATTTTAGAAATAGAGATAGGGATAGGATTCTTTTTCGAAATAAGGAATAAAGAAATCATGGATAAATCCAAGCGACTCTTTCTTAAATCCAAGCGATCTTTTCGTAGGCGTTTGCCCCCGATCCAATCGGGGGATCGAATTGATTATAGAAACATGAGTTTAATTAGTCGATTCATTAGTAAACAAGGAAAAATATTATCTAGGCGAGTAAATAGATTGACCTTAAAACAACAACGATTAATTACTATTGCTATAAAACAAGCTCGTATTTTATCTTCGTTATCCTTTCTTAATAATGAGAAATAGTTTGAAAGAAGTGAGTCGACCACTAGAACTACTGCTCTTAGAACCAGAAATAAATAGGCTTACCCCTTCAAAAGAATCGAATCTGGTTGGGGAAGAAAATAAATCCTTTTTTTAGTGAGCTACTTCGCTCATCTTGTTTTGATGACCTTATCAGAATTAGAATTTTTTATCATATTAATTTCTACTCTACCTTCCCCGATTTCATTCTCGAGGGAACCTTATTTTATTTAAAGCATTTCATTGGATTCCTTCCGATCTTCTTCCTTTCTAATCTCGTGAAATCATATAAAGATAATTCCTATTTGAGATAGCTATTTGTGCAAGTACTTTACGATTTAGAAGCAACTATTTCTTGTACACATTGTGTATTAATCTATTATAACTATAGGATACCCCCATTTCGCGAATTACTGCATTTATTCAAGTGACCCACAAACGACGAAAATCCCTTTTTTTCCTATCTCTATCCCGATGAGCCGAAACTAAAGCTCTTATTCTTTGTTGAGTAATAGTTTGAGTAAGTCTTGAATGAGCCCCTCAAAAGCTTGATGCAAATAAACTAATTTTTTTTCAACATTTATGAGCTATATATCCCCGTTTAATTCTGGTCATTGAATAAAAGAAATTTTGATGAATAACTAATTCCTTCTTCTAGTTGTTCTTTTCTAGTCTATTAATAACAAAACAGATTCTTCCAATGTATAAAATAAAAATTCTAATGGCTTTTGCTACTCTAACCGTCCCGACCACGATTTTTTCTTTTTTTTCTAGGCATTTCATTTCGCCTTGAAATAAGAAATTGTATTGATACTAGGCATCAAAAAAAGCATATTGACTAAAATAAAGGAGTAAATAGAAATGGATAAATAAATAGTGGGTTCCATCGTTTCTATGGTTACTTCTTAAACAGTGAGGTCCTCTCTATACACCGGAGCTTATTCCTTCATTTAATTGGTAACTTGTACAGTTCACACTTTTCGGCATTACTCATAAATTTTCCAGTAATAGATCTTCCACAATGAGATCTATCTTATACAGTAACGGTATGTAAGGATGAGGATTAATTGGGCAGCTGACCCTGTTAGTCCATTCTTTGCAAGAGTCGAAACATAATATTTTTGCTTTTTAAATAGGATTTTCCCCGCTTAATGGATAAGCATTTGCTACCAATAGGGAATTTTTTCTCATTTTAAATTCCAAGATTGGATTTGTGCCAATGGAAACCATAAATTTCATACACAATAGAAGGATATGGTAGATCTATCTTTTTTAGATAGTGAACGGACGAACCTCATTCTATTCACTGGTACAGATCGTTGATACTGAAAAAGTTATTTCTTTGTTCTCAGCCCATGATCTGAACAAGTCGCACATACACCCTAGTACATGTTCCTCGGTGCTGAGGACATCCCCCAAGAGCAGAGGATTTCATGACATTTCTAATTGGCTGTCTTGCATTTCTAATAAGTTGTTTAATAGTTGGCATACTGAATCATATACATAATAGATGGTTTAGATCGATCCTAACCAGATGATTCTGAATTACTTCTTTTTCTATTTAATAGATTAATAAAATATTAACCCCTTAGGCTTAAGTTAAGAAGGAAATGAAGAAGAGGGATTAAATCAATCTTAATTAAATTATGGATTGGTGTTAAATCGTTGCTATTGCTATTTGTTATTTAACTTCTTTAACCGCTACAAGATCCACAATTCTATGAGCTTGGGCTTCTGTTGCTGACATAAAAAAATTTCTTTCCATGTCTTCGGATACAACCCATAGGGGCTTGCCCATTCTTTGTACATAAACCCTTGTGAGGCTTTCGCGAAATTTCAGTAATTCTTCCGCTTCCAGGATAAATTCTCCTATTTGTGCCTCATAAAAAGAACTAGCAGGTTGATGGATCATTACCCTGATGATATAACATAATAAAAAGTCTTCTAACTCACATAATAAGGCGAGAAGAATAACTAAAAATAGCTAAAGAATAATAAGAAAAAAAAGATAGAATTGAACAACCATACAAGCATTTTTTGTGCATTGCATACGGCTTTACAATGAATTCTCTTTTTTCTTTCATCGAAAAAAGAAAAAGAGAAAATATAGAGAGCGTTTATTAGACCCAGATCACTAAATAATCCAATTACCACCCTTCTTTTTTTCTTTTTTTTCGGAAAAGTTCAAAAATACTATGATGGCTCTGTTGCTTTATATATTTATTTCGTCTGTAATTCAGCAATCCCAAAGTTTTTTTTTCAAAAAAAAGAACGAAAAAAATAGTTTTTTTCGTACTCTTTTATTTTATAACACAAATATTGTTATAAATATTGTTAATAGCCTCTGGTGTGAAAAGAAAAAAATTTTGTGACGCTAAGATGGGCCCATGAAAGCTAAGATAAAATTGGAAATGCCCTTTCTCTCATACTACCCTTTCGATATATAATCTAATGTTTTGAAAAAAAAAAGAAATCAAAAAAATTCATATCAAATTCAAAGTGCCATGCTATTATTACTTACTAATTCATGTTTCATATGGCGAAGGCGTCTTCTTTTTTCTTTCCATTAAATAAAAAAACTCATTGGCGCCGAGCGTGAGGGAATGCTAGACATTTGGTAATTTCTCCTCCGGCTAGGAGAAAATATCCCATTAAAGCAACCAATCCCATGCATATTGTATGGACATCTGGTTGCAAAAATTGTATAGTATCATAAATAGCTACTCCGGGTATTACCCATCTGCCAAGAGAGTTTATAAACAAATACAGATTTTTGGTATCATTCTCTCTACTGAGATATACCATAAGACCAATAAGTTGATTCGAGATCTCGATATCAACCTCTTGTCCTAAAAAATTTAATCTTTCTCGATAAATTCGGTTGATTAGGATAAAATTGCAACCCTTAACAGTCGTACAGGCACCTTTTGATGCATACAGTTCAACAAAAATTGCAAAAAAAATCAATGCATAGATTCCAGCCATCCTTCATTTTTTCTAGTGTGCCTTTTCTAACTTCTAATTTCTAATGAAGGGGATTTTTCTTACATTTTTTAAATAAAATGAAATTCAAAATGAAATTAAAGAAAGATAGTTTTGGCCCGTTTTCCTATAATCTATAATATAGAAAAATCCGCTAAACTTATCGCACAAACTTTTCATTGATCTATTTTTTTTTCATTGGGATTCAATCCAAATCATGATGTCATTTTCTTGTTCCTGAATGGGTTTCATCAATTTATTCAATTTTTAGGTTTATGCTCTACTCCGAGTAAAGATCCGCCCGATTTTGATTTGCGCATTAGGACAAATGACCCAATACCACATCTTTTTGCTATGATTTCATTTCCTTTTTTATTTTAATTCCTTTTTCTTTCATGTTTTCCCCAAATATTCAACGTATTTCTCATATTATTCGATTGATTAATAGTTTGAAATCGTTCTTATTTCTATTTCGAATTTGTAAATAAAAAAGATTTATGATTATGATATAGGTGGTAATCATAAATGTATTACCAATTGGGTTTTTTCTAAACGGAGCCTGGATGCTTCATTTTTTCGGTCCAACCAAGCCAACCATAAATCATTCTAATTGAAAATATTAATCTGGATACCCCCAAAAAAAATGAAATGGATCTCTAATTGCACTTCATTACACTTCACGCTACAAATTTTTGATAATTCAATCAATCTTTTTTGGGCAAACAGAGGAGATCTCGATGGGCGAGAGAAACGGGGGAATCCCATATGACCCAATATATTTGACAAGTCGCACTATACGTCAACCCAAACTGCATCTTCCTCTCCCGGATTTCAAAAGGAACTTTTGGAACACCAATAGGCATTAAAGGAAAGAAAAAAATTAAATACTATATTTCACTTTGATCTGGAAGCGTAATAATGGTCTTAATAATATTGGCCTCATATTTTATACATAGATAGAATAAGGCCATAAAATAAAGAAAGACAGAATGAATGAAAGAGAATTCTTACCAATAGGTCTTTGAATGATGAACAAATAGGGATACGTTCATTCATAAAAAATAGGATCAACCCCCATTGCGTATTGATACTTATCGGGTATAGAATAGATCTGCTTCTCTTTTTTCTTCTGAGCCGAATTCTTCCCTTAATTACTAATGGAATAGAACAAATATTAATCCTTTCTCCGAAAGAATCCACCCAAAAGGGGAGGTATTCCAATGCAATAAAGTTACATAGTGTCTATTTTTCGTTGATAAAGGGGTATTTCCATGGGTTTGCCTTGGTATCGTGTTCATACTGTCGTATTGAATGATCCCGGTCGCTTGCTTTCTGTTCATATAATGCATACGGCTCTGGTTGCTGGTTGGGCCGGTTCAATGGCTCTATATGAATTAGCCGTTTTTATCCCTCCGATCCCGTTCTTGATCCAATGTGGAGACAAGGTATGTTCGTTATACCCTTCATGACTCGTTTAGGAATAACCAATTCATGGGGCGGTTGGAGTATTACAGGGGGGACTATAACAAATCCGGGTATTTGGAGTTACGAAGGTGTGGCCGGAGCACATATTGTGTTTTCTGGCTTGTGCTTCTTGGCAGCTATCTGGCATTGGGTATATTGGGATCTAGAAATTTTTTGTGATGAGCGCACAGGAAAACCTTCTTTGGATTTGCCCAAGATTTTTGGAATTCATTTATTTCTCTCAGGAGTGGCTTGCTTTGGCTTTGGCGCATTTCATGTAACAGGATTGTATGGTCCTGGAATATGGGTGTCGGACCCTTATGGACTAACTGGCAAGGTCCAACCTGTAAATCCGGCGTGGGGCGTGGAAGGTTTTGATCCTTTTGTTCCGGGAGGAATAGCCTCTCATCATATTGTAGCAGGGACATTGGGCATATTAGCGGGCTTAGTCCATCTTAGTGTCCGCCCGCCCTGACGTTTATACAAAGGATTATGTATGGGAAATATTGAAACCGTCCTTTCTAGTAGTATAGTTGTTGTCTTTTTTGCAGCTTTTGTTGTTGCCGGAACTATGTGGTATGGTTCAGCAACTACCCCCATCTTGGTCCTACTCGTTATCAATGGGATCAAGGATACTTCCAGCAAGAAATATATCGAAGGGTTAGTGTTGGGTTAGCCGAAAATCAAAGTTTATCAGAAGCTTGGTCTAAAATTCTTAAAAAATTAGTTTTTTTTATGATTACATTGGCAATAATCCTGCAAAATGAGGATTATTCAGAATAGGTTCAATGGACAACGGGGATGGAATAGCCGTTGGGTGGTTAGGGCACCCTATCTGTAGAGATAAAGATGGGCGTGAACTTTTTGTACATCGTATGCCTACTTTTTTTAAAACATTTCCGGTTGTTTTGGTAGACAGAGACGAAATAAAGCCTCTAAAATAGCCTACAGTCTAATTTACATATGGTTGTTGTACCATGGTTGCTTTTCTTTAACTCAAGTAAATAATTGTATATATTGGCATATTGGGCTTTGTGATTCCCTAGAACTAGTTCTAGATCCCTAATCTTAGCTCTCATACATTTAGTCCGAGACACAATTGTTCCAAAATCCACCCTAATATCATTTCGTAAAGATGTTAAGGAATAGTTGGAATCAACTTGAAATTTGTGTAAATAATGCCTAGCCATCCACTTTGAAGTAATATTCTTATTTTTCATTACATTGCCACACTTATGGTGGTTGACTAAGGTCTTAACTTGCCAACTCCCATCCATTGGATCCTTGGGATTTAATTTGGACGCCCATAACGTCCATGGAAAACTAGGTACACAAACTGCTTTCACCCTAAGCTTGTCATTCCTAGTTAGTTTGGTTACTACCCTATTTATCCCCCTATACTATTTAACTGCATCTTTTAAAATATCTCTACTAGGGAAAACCAAACCCTTTATCAATATAGGGTTCCTCATATCAATTTGAAGATTGAACAAATGGTACTTTTTATTCTCATATTCATCATAACCCACGTTATTATTCAAATCCTCATCACTGTTACTATCAAAATCATCTCCTAAACCCTAAAAAACTGAGCCCAGTAAGTGGTCTAACTCATTTTGCATCATTTCACCTATCAGTTCAACCTCTGGTTCATCTACCTTATCACCATCAGACTAAAAAGAATTAGAATAAGAAGTAGCTGACTCATAAGCTTTATATGAACTATCATCTGAGTCAGACACTTCTCCTCCAAAATCTCCCCCTAAAGTATTTTGTTCAACATCAAACCCTAAACCAAAAAAGGAAAATAAAACAATATATTAGTAACAACAAATTACACAAAAATTCAAACCTGAAAACAACATTATATCAACTCCAGTTCAATTTCAAACAACATAATTAATGAATTCATGAACATTTTAGGATATTCGAACAACAGTCGATATTCATCTTTGGACAGCATTAAAATACATAATCTAGAACATAAAAACAGTAGCCATTATTCACATTTTGACAACATAAATATGTGCATTAAAAGACATTATGACAGCAGTTGCAAATTGCATTTGGATAGCATAAATATACACATTAAAAGATATTTTGGCAGCAGCTGTAAATTACAAGTGCAAATTGTTAACACATTGTGGCAAAATTGGGGAACTTCAATCCTTACTTAGACAATTAGAGTGAAGTTATCATTATATACATCTTTAAATCAATTATTTGTTATACATTTGCATCAAAATACACCCAAGTTAAAATGAAAAGCTGAACATAAACATAAGCATAAAGGACTGACAAAGAATAATGTTTGTTTCGCTAAGACGGCGACAAAAATTAAGCAATCACAATTCATAATATCAATCTGCAAGCCTGAGAAGATTGCAGATTTCAAAAACCTAACTGTCAACTTAAAGGTCTAAAGTCAAATGCTGAGTTGGTTATAACATATAATTAAGTAATGAAACCTGCATTTATAATTTATTGAAGGAATCAAGCTGCCACAATTTGTACAAATGTTTAAGTTCAAGCTATACAAATTACATTAAAAATGAGATGATAATTACAAAAGAATAAAAAGGAAAGCCCTTTTCACCAGCAGTAACATGCATAGCAAAGAAATAAAATGATTTTAGATCCAAATTTGAGTAAAACCAAGTTCTTAGCAAAAATTATGCAAAACCCACATCAGATTTACAATTAATCATGTAGAGTCTCCAAGTACCAACAGATAAAACTAATAACATAGAGATATAATTTAAAGAAAACAAAAGCTACTAATCAATTAGCTCTGAACCAAAATTTACCCAAGACCAGCAAAAGAAAAAAATTGCAAGGTAGTTTAACACAAAATCAACAGTAAGAAAGAATAATCTGGAATAAAAAAGGAAGGCCCTTTTCACTAGCAATAACATGCAGAGCGAAAAAATAAAATGATTTTAGATCCAAATTTGAGTAAAACCAAGTTGTTAGCAGAAATTATACAAAACCTACATTAGATATACAATTAATAATATAGTCTCAAAGTACCAAGTAGATAAAACTAATAACATAGAAATATAGTTTAAAGAATACAAAAGCTACTAACCAATTAGCTTGAACCAAAACTTACCCAAGACCAGCAAAAAAGAAAGATTGTAAGGTAATTCAACACAAAAATCAACAATAAGAAAGAATAATTTGGAATAAAAAGGAAGGCCCTTTTCACCAGCAGTAATATGCAGAACGAAGAAATAAAACGATTTTAGATCCAAATTTGAGTAAAACCAAGTTGTTAGCAGAAATTATGCAAAACCCACATCAGAAATACAATTAATAATGTAGAGTCTCCAAGTACTAAGCAGATAAAACTAATAACATAGAAATATAATTTAAATAAAACACAAGCTACTAACCAATTAGCTCTAAACCAAAACTTACCCAAGACCAGCAAAAAAAAAAAAGATTGCAAGGTAATTCAACACAAAATCAGCAGTAAGAAAGAATAATCTGGAATACCCACAAAGAGATTGTGAACATACAAGTTGATTCAAAAAATTGATTGAGAAACCAATTATTCAAGAATTGTGAAAGAACTAGAAAATATAATGATTAGGAACAAGAACAGTAAAAGTAACAACCCTTTTATGAAAAAGTTACAATTAGCTTGAATGAAACAAGTTCATGAAAACATGTTTTTGGTTGCATTTTATGGGATGTCTACCGACGCAAAATAAAATATATGTTCACAAACAATTTCAAAAAGTCGAAGAAAATATCAAGAATTTTAATTTAGGATTTTCATTAAACAATAAAAAATCCAATCTTTTGTTTTTCAGTATTGAATAAAAGAGGTAGAGGAATGCAAAGAAGACATACCTAGACCCTCCATTAAGTCCATCTTTATGAAGCAGTCAGTTTGATTTCAACTATTTTGATATTGATAATGGTTTTTCCAGTCAAAAGAAAAAAAAAAGAGATGGAAGAAAATTAAAAAGAGGAGATGAATAGTTTTTTCAATTAAGGTTTAGGTTTAAAATTTTTAATTAATTAAATTTATTTAATTAAAAATCTATTTTCATCCTATTTAGAAATCTCAACAAATTGGAATTCATTTAGCAACCGATTTTTTTCTTCCATTTTAATTCATTTCAATAATTCTTTTAGTTGCTTTGATAGAAACACAAGAGGAACCATATACAGCTTTCAGACGAAGTATACGCTTTAGGTCAACATATATGTATGTCTGCTTACAAAAAAACAAAGAATAATTGATCAGATTCGTTGACGTTCCTACGAAGAAACACTTACGATACTAGAACTCATGCCTAAGTTGGCACCTAAAATCTAGTTAAACTGCCACGTAGGATTACCATTAGAGAGATAACGAAACTTAACGGTTGGGTGATCACTTCGTAACAAAATAATAATATAAGTGACTAAAATGTAACATTTCAAAAATAAGAGACTAAAATGTAACCTGAAATAAACAAGAGAAGATTACCCTAAAATTATATATCAAAAAGTTATTCTAAAACTACTGTAAATCCTACCAGCCATTGCGTTGGATTAATTATTAAATACTTTTAGGTTAAATCATAACGTAACTAATTGAATATTAAAATATACTTTCTTAGAATTTTTTGTATATTTAAAATTTAATTTTCGTAGTTTTATTTTTATAAATTTAATCCTTCTTTTTTAATATTTGTAATTTAAAAATTTAAATCTGAGAACCAAAAATATATAAGGAAAAAGAAGTGTCAACCAAGTTGGACCTTCCCTTTATATACAGGTTATATAGATTTCCATTAAAAATTCCCGACCCATTCTCATCTCAATTCAGACATCCCGCCGCAATCAAGCTTCTCCATCTCCTTCTCCTGTCCCTGACCCAAGCTCTCTCTTGCCCTCAAGTTTCCTACAAACCACGAAATTGAATAAGATACTTTTTGGAACCCTAAACTTAATGAGTCATGAGATTTTGAGGTATGGCTCGGTTTGTGTTGTCTGCTGTCTGCCTCTGCATCACTCTGCTGTATTTGATTTTCTGTGTCTGATCTCACTCTCTCTTATCCTATTTTTTTGAAAGGCATCGGTTTAGTGGAAATGGCGAACTGTTATCGCTGCTAATTTCCATTACACTGCTATTTGGGGTGTCGGATGGAGTTTAAATCTGACATTAACGCTTGCGGAAATTCCGTTTAGGGTTAGGGGTTTTTTGCCCTTAATCAAGGCATGGATCCTTCAAAGCAAGAAACAAACCAGAAAAAAGCTTCTAAAACGATGGCTAAGAAGGAAACCGAAGAATTCCAATTTGTTGTTTACAATACCATGACTAAGCAAAAAGAGGTTTTCAAGCCCAAAACTCCTGGAAAAGTTCGCATGTATGTCTGCGGTGTCACTGCCTATGATTTCAGTCACCTTGGCCATGCTCGTGCTGCCGTTTCCTTCGATGTCCTTTACAGGTGTATAATTTGTCTTGGAGACATCCCTTATGCTTTTCCCCCCTTTATTTTTAAAATTGGTTGCTGACTATTGGAATTGTACAGGTACCTTAAGCATTTGTGATACGAGTCATAAAGGCCCAATCCAAGTTCAAGAACGTGATGGGCTCAAATTGCCACAAGGCCCAATAACAAGATCAAAGGCCCGAAAAATGCGGTCAAAAACTAAATGGGACCATTCAAGAGCTTGTTAGCAAGGCCTTAGATGCATACACGAGAGAACAAGAAAATCAAGATTCACTTTCTTGTTTTCAAGAAAATCAAGAAACCGAATCTTGGACCAATTTTGCTGTTCGAAGAGATTTCAAGAATCAAGAAAATCAAGATTTCAAGTCTTGGAAATCTTGGTCCAAGAAACCAAATCTTGCAGCCAAAACGCATTGGATCTCCATTACGAGCGTCAACGACCCAATTTTGGTAGGAGATGGATCACGAGCCCAAATTCTTGAAGGCGAGGCCCAATAACCAAAATTTAGCCCAATCAAGAAATTTCTTCATACTTAGTTAAAAATCAGGCCAAAATGTCAAAGGGCCCAATTTGTAAACATCTTACTTGTTTAATTTAATTTTTTAATCTTTAGGAGCATTACATGTAAAATTTGGCCCAAAACAGCCCATATAAGTGCATGGCCGAATTTACCTTGTTATGTTATTAATTAGGTTTAATTTTTATTAGTTACTTGTGAGATTAGGATTTGTTGGAGGCCTATATAAGCATTGGCCAGCCACCCTTTGTAAACACATCTTATTATTATTTTTTCTATCAAATTTCAGATTTGTTGAGTGCAGAATTTTCTTTGGGGTTTTCTCCAAGAATTCTCTCTTGATTTTTCTTTAGAAGTTGTTTTAACAATCTTTTGATTGTGGGAGCCATCTTCAACCTTCTTCTTGCCATCGATATTCTTTGGAGGGGAGATTAGAGCCGTTTGAAGAGATTTGTGAAATCTTTCGGGATTTCAAGGATCTTTAGGACTTATCCTTTAATTCTTGCTGTTTTCGATTTCTTTCTTTACTTTTCTTTGCTTATACTTGTGCCGATTTCTCATCTAATATTTTGTTGTTCTTGTTTGTTTCCCAGCATTGATTAAACTCAAGATCTCATCGTTTAAGTTGTTCTCCTATTGGCAGCACCCATTCGAACCCAAAAATCCCCAATTCCTAGGGTTTGGCCGATTGGATCTCTTTCAATTTGGGAATCAATTGATTGCTGGAAATTGGGCATTCTTGGCCGAATCAATCCCTTGGCAGATTCGCATCCTTTCCATACTTTCAATTCCGTTTGATTCGCTTATTCTATTTCTTTGTTTCTTGCTGCTCTTTTAATTGAATTTGGGGAATTTCAATTCAATTCTGATTTGCTTTTAATATTGTTCTTTGTTTTGATTTCAGATCTGATTCGTCTAGAGCTTTCATAGGAGTTTCTCGTGACTTGGCAACTCGATCTTGGTCCGCGCGCATTCTCATATCAATTTGGGTTATGAGGTTACTTATGTCAGGAATTTTACTGATGTTGATGATAAGGTTTGAATTTCGATTTGATTGGCTCTTTGCTTTCGGTTTTTGGTGTTTTAGTTGAGAGCAATGGCGTTTTTTATGTTGAAATGATACTTATCATTTGAATCTGATGCATTCAACTTATGTATTTATAATATTGGGGGGTTGAAACCTCAACTTATTAGTTGTTTTCTCCTTTTGAGCTTATTGAACAAGAGCTTAAAGACTTCTATTTGATATGTTAATCTATTTTAAACTTGTTTAAGATCATTCTTTCTGGAGATGTTATAGAGAATGCACTCTCTTGTTTCCAATGTTTTACCACATCTACTTTCTGATTAATAGTCCATCTCTCATATGTCAACAACCATTATGTCTTCCTCATATTATGAGAGCTACTGATTGGACTTTTGCAAATAATTCGTCAAGCCAATGAGACTGGAGAAGATCCAACAAGTTTGAGTGACCGGTACTGTAAAGAATATAATATAGATATGAGTGATCTACAGTGTCTTTCTCCAACACATAAGCCACGCGTTTCTGGTCACATGGAGCAGATTAAAGATATGATAACTCAGGTTTCCTTCCTATTGAATATGCTAGTTTTATTTTGTAGAAATATGGATACCATGATTCCTCTCTCCCTTTAGCAATCTTGCATCTCCCCCCTATGGAAAATGTAGTGCACATATTTATGGTCAAGTTCACTGTTGGATCTCTATTGCTGCTTTAGGGGAATTTCCCTAGTATAATTAGGTTTATGCACATCTAAAACCCATGATAACACTATGTTTTTATGCATGCATGCATAATGTGCATATGTATGTATTTGCATTAACAAAAGTATGATTCATTTAAATGGGTTATATTTGGTAGTTATATTTTCGGATCGTTACCATATCATGTGATAAAAAGCTATTATTGGGCATGTCATTGTCATGTACTGTATACTTGTAATTTATCTACATCTGCCCAATGACAATCAATGATGTAGCAAGGACCCATGCTCTGGTCTTAGAAGGCATTTTAGATGTTTCCTTCTATGAAGAAGTAGAAGAGCAGTTTTTAACTTGCACCAATTCATTTTGAACTGAAGTTGTCCATTTTAATTGTTAAGAGTTGTTGAACTGCTGAACATGAAGTTTATTACATATATTGCATTATTTTAACATGTGAAGGGCTGAAGGAAAATACTTCATATGCCGTTTTTTAATTCCTATCATAACGTTCTCTATAATTTCATCTTGCAGATTATAAACAAAGACTTTGGATATGTTGTTGATGGCGATGTGTTTTTTGCTGTTGATAAATTCCCAAATTATGGCAAGTTATCTGGGCAGAAGCTGGAAAATAATAGAGCGGGTGAACGTGTTGCTGTTGACTCAAGGAAGCGTAATTCTTCCGACTTTGCATTATGGAAGGTGCAAAACCTACTAGCTTACTAGTAACTTTAGGGATGTAATCAAGCTGAGTCTAGCCTATAGGCTCAAGATTCTTTCCTTTTGAAATCTTGAGGCTTGAAGTTGGCTTGATCATGGTGGAGCTTTAATTTATGTGCTTGAGCTTGTTTTGAAAAAAATAAAGCTACTTGAGCTCCCTTCAATTAGGTTCAGTTATTATTAAATTTATTTAAGGAATAGGTATTTATTGTGTTCATGCTTGCGACATTTCATCTAGAGTCTAAAATTTGCCCTTCCAAAGTTGCTGTACTGTGCTTAAATCTGTTCAAGCTATAAAAAGAATTACTCAAATTATCATTGCTTCCTAATGTCTAGCTGTTGACTGAAAAAACTACTTCGTAAGCTCTATGGATGGGACTTTAAATAGGCAACTATATATCAAGTACAAGCTAAGTTACCTGAACTTTTCATTTTCTCTAAAGCACTTGTGTTCAACACCTATGTTCGGCACATTTAGATAAGGAGGTCTTATCCTTAAATTATATGGAAACTTAAAGAAAACAATGAGCATATCTGCATAAGATGCATCTTGTTATCCAACATTCATCAGCTCTATGTAACATAGAGTACAAGGATGACAAGCCCTAATTACAAGATAAAAAAAATTTAAGAGTTGCAATTTAGATACCCCTCCCCCTTCAATAATAATGACACACTTCATTGAAACTAATGTTGCACAACTTCTAATGTCAAATTTTCTTCATCCATTCTATTTGCATCAGTTACCTGCCATTTATAATGTTGGCATCATTTCCAAATTTTGATGTTTAATAATTGTTTCAGGCTGCAAAGCTAGGTGAGCCATCTTGGGACAGCCCATGGGGACCTGGACGACCTGGGTGGCACATAGAATGTAGTGCAATGAGTGCACATTATTTAAGCTTCAAATTTGACATTCATGGTGGTGGGCTTGATTTGATTTTTCCTCACCATGAAAATGAAATTGCTCAAAGTTGTGCTGCATGCAAAAAGAGTGACGTAAGTTATTGGTTGCACAATGGGCATGTTACTAATAACAATGAGAAGATGTTAAAATCTTTGGGTAATTTTTTCACAATTCGCCAGGTAAAGTTGGGGCTTATTATTTATGTGATTTCCCTTTTCTCTGGTTCTAGTTGCAGAAGTGTTCTCATATGAGCTTCATTTTTTTGTGTTTGTGTTTTTTTCTAGATTACCGAGAGATATCATCCACTGGCTTTGCGGTACTTCTTGATAAATGCACACTATCGTTCTCCTCTCAATTACTCCGTTGTTCAGTTGGAAGGTGCATCAGATGCTATTTTTTACATATATCAGGTTTAAAGCTTATTTCACTGCTTTTCCTTTGCAATAGGCAAATGCTGATTAGAATTCAGATGTCTTGGTACAGATAGTGATCTGGCCTTTTAGGCTTAAAATTTGTTTTGTCTGAATTGTGTAGGGCTTGTATACTTGTAAGGTGTCATGGATGAGGAGCATGCCTCATTCCATTTCTTGGAGTTCAGCTTTATTTAATATTGGCTTCCTTTTACCACTTAATATTTCTTCTATAATTGATTAGATTTGCCTCTCCTTCAGGTTAAAAATTACTCAAAAGTGTGACCGAATTATTTTCTGAGTTAACCTGAGATGCTGAGTTTTTTTTTAATTTACATGGGCAACTGTACCAGGATTTAGGGTGAGTTTGGATGGGCAGTGCGTTTACCTGCGATTAGTGTAAAAATAGCGGTGGCAGTGAGATTAGATACTGCAGCGATACTGTAGCGTGAGACAAAAAGTAAACTAAACGCACCATATCGCACCCAATCGCCCATCCAAACCCACCCTTAGTTTAGATTCAAGTCCTTTGGAAAAGTATCTTTACCTGCTTTGTTGTACAGACTTTGAAAGATTGCCAAGATGCTCTATTGCAACTACAAGAAGAAATTCCCAACGATGGCAAACCAGCTTGGACTACTCCGGATGTCAAGGAATGCATTAGCAAGCTCCGCAATGAGTTCCAGGTGAAAATGTCAGATGATTTGAGCACTTATACTAACTGGAGCCTTTCTAGAAACATTGAAGTTGGTAAACAATTTGTTGACCATGCTAAAGGTATTTGTTTATCTTTCAAAATGCTAGTAACTCTCTTTTATATATATATACACACACACATACATGTTTATGCCAAGGCCAATAACAATATATTTTCTCTTGTAATTTGACAGAAGAAGCAGCAAAAGCAACAAAGATTATTGGTAATTCAATCCCTTAAAGAGATCGAGAAAGAAGTTACGAAAGTTTTGGATGTTCTTGGATTGCAGCCACCTTGCTCTTATAATGAGGTGTCGGGATTTACTTATTACACGATATTCATGCCTTCTGTAAAAGTTTGAACACTAAAGATGATGAATTTCTTACTTAAACAGGTTTTGCTGCAATTAAAGGAGAAAGCATTAACGAGAGCCGGGTTGGTGGAAGATGATGTGATTCATTTAATTAACGAAAGAGCTGAAGTGAGGAGAAACAAAGACTTCTTGAAAAGTGATCAGATGAGAGCTCATTTGCAAGCAAAGGGCATTGCACTCATGGATGTAGGCACGAAAACAATTTGGAGACCTTGTGTTCCTGTTCAACAAGAATCGGAAGTAGTGCCATCAGAGAGCCAGAAGGTCCCTCCCAAGCCTGAAACTGCATAAGAATGCAGATCTTGATTCAAGTTCACTAAAAAAACATATTGAATTTGCTGGGATCAGGGCCATTTGTAGACAGTTTTGATTCATAATTTATAAAATTGTCTTTCTGTTTCTGATCTAATAAACTTGTGTAATGAATCATGTTCTCTTACTATTTGGCCTTTAGCTGCACAGAGAGTGAGCCAGATTATTTTTCTTTTCTGGAAACAGTACATTAATACAATGTTGTATACTGGTACATAGCAGGCATGAATATGGTGGTTATATCGACTTTTCTAAGTTTGGTACAGATGGAATTACCCCAGGATTATCACAAAGGTGGAGACCCTCAACTCAAAGACAAACTCTTGCAGAAATGTAGTGGCTATATGAGTACGCTTAAGCAACTGATCTTTCAGATATCTTCTCCACTTTCTCTTTTGTCTGCCTTCACTTCAACGGCGGCAGCTTCCTTCCCTCTTTTCTCCTAATATTCACGGTACATGAATACTATTTTAGGAATCACAAATCTAACATTGTTTATGTAGATTGATATATTTTTAACTTTAGTTTTATAATGGTTTTACTACCATCTATTCCCATTATTTTTATGGGGTTTTTCATTAATTCCCATTTTTCTACAGAAATCGCATTCTTTCTGCAACTATTGATTGTAACTCCAGTGTCTATCAAAACATTTAGAGAATATTTTCAATATTTTCTAAACTGGAATGTAATTTTAATATTTATTCCAACTTTTGACTTTTTATTAATTGTTGAAGTTTGAATTTCTTCCATTCTAGTTTTTCTAGAATTATTACGTCTTATTTCATCGAAAAAGTCTTTTTCTTCTCCAATTAGATTACCTAATTTAATATCCTATTTTTCAAAATTAGGAATTTCTTCTAATTGATTATTAGAACTATTTCCTATGTTAAACATAAATATATATTCTTCGTTATTATCAGAGTCTATTTCTGATATTAACTCATAATATTTCTTCATGATTTATTTCCTTTTTAAAACATATTTCTAAATCTTGTTCTTCAAGACTTTTTATCATTTTCCTAACATTTTTTTTCCTTTGTTAGGACAATTGCTCCTGATCTAATTTATTATTAACAATAGTTAATATTTTTTTAGACTCATGGTTTAAGTCTATATTTTTAACATCTGCTATATTATTTACCTTTTCTTCTATATTACTGACCTTTTTATATAATTTACCAAAATAAAAAGAAGTTATATCCACAAGACTATTTATACCCTTACTCAAAGATGAAATGTTATTTTCATTTCTAGAGTTTATATGCGTAATATGATTACAAGTTTTTTCTTGAAATTGACACTCGATTTGTTCCATAATATTTGTTTCTGGTACCTAAGACCGTCTATTATCTTTATCGTCTTCACACAACGCCTAACGTCCTCCCTGGACTCAACGGCAACAAGAAGACAGAATAACAAATATATGAGTTTTGAAACAAATAACTGTGAAACAAACAGAAATGTAAATCAAAGATGGAAACAAATGAGGCGTGGAAGCAGCCGCATCCATTTGAAGTCAAATCCTTATCAGAAACACTGTTCGGGATTCAAAATACAATTGTATAGAATTTTTAGAATTCCTTTATAAATAGAGAGGAAAGATCAATTGTATAGACATCTTGTAAATTACCAAATACTTTACTTTATAGTTTTCTTTTGTAAACTTTTCCTTTTGTAAAAAAGAGTATATATTCCCTTCCGCTCATAGTCGCACTCTCCCTCCCTATGGTCAGTTGTGTAAAAGAAAAAAATAAATAATTTAGGAGAAATTAAAAATTTAGACTTAAACCATGAGTCTAAAGAAATATAATAATAAATTAGATCAGGTTATTAATAATAATAATATGGAGTCTGATGTAGATTTAGGTCCTTTATATTATGGTAATGGTAAGGATAATATTTTAGTTTTATCCGAGGAAGAAAACACTTCTTCTGATGAATCAACATCTATGTTAAAAAATTATAAAAAAACATAAAAAAACGTAAAGAAGAAAATCAACAACAAAAATATGATTTCCTGTCCTATAAAAATCTTATAGAACATTGAAAAGAAAAATTTACTACTACAAATGATCAACTAGAAAGAGTTGAATATTTAAAATTAATAGAAGAACTTTATGAACAACATAAAGATCTATTAGACTCTTTTTTACAGAATGAAAAGTTTACAAAAGAAAACTATAAAGTAAAGTATTTGGTAATTTACAAGATGTGTCTACAATTGATCTTTCCTCTCTATTTATAGAGGAGATTAAAAATTCTATACAATTGTATTTTGAATCTCGAACAATGTTTCTGATAAGGATTCGACTTCAAATGGATGTGGCTGCTTCCATGTCTCATTTGTCTTATTGCTTCTTTATTTGCATGGTCATAGTTGTGGAGGGGAGGGAGAGTGCGGCTATGAGCGGAAGGGAATATAGACTCTTTTTTACAAAAGGAAAAGTTTACAAAAGAAAACTATAAAGTAAAGTATTTGGTATTTTACAAGATATCTATACAATTGATCTATCCTCTCTATTTATAGAGGAGATTAAAAATTATATACAATTGTATTTTGAATCCCGAACAATGTTTCTGATAAGGATTCGACTTCAAATGGATGTGGCTGCTTCCATAATTGGTTTGTGGTGCCAAATTTTGATTTTGGGACCAATGTGATTGACTCTCCTTTTTTGGGGTCAATGAAGAAATATTTCCAACTAGTTGATTTACCATTGGATATTTTAAAACGTTTGTTCCAATCGGTTGGTTTACCATTGGATAAGACACATAATATCTCTGGTTAGGATAAAATGGTATTTGAACAGGTACAAATCCGAAGCCGAATCCGAATTCTTATCAGAAACACTGTTCGGGGTTCAAAATACAACTGTATAGAATTTTTAGAATTCCTCTATAAATAGTGAGGAAAGATCAATTGTATAGACATCTTGTAAATTACCAAATACTTTACTTTTTAGTTTTCTCTTTCGTAAACTTTTCCTTTTGTAAAAAAGAGTCTATATTCCCTTCCGCTCATAGTCGCACTCTCGCTCCCCTCTCCCCAAGACTATTTATACCCTTACTTAGAGATGAAATGTTATTTCCATTTCTAGAGTCTATATGTGTAATATGATTACAAGTTTTATCTTGAAATTGACACTCGATTTGTTCCATAATATTTGTTTCTGGTACCTAAGACCGTCTATTATCTTTATCGTCTTCACACAACGCCTAACATCCTCCCTGGACTCAACAACACAAAAAGACAGAATAACAGATATATGGGTTTTGAAACAAATAACTGTGAAACAAACAGAAATGTAAATCAAAGATAAAAACTTACCTTTTACTACTGATAAACATTCTATTTAATTATCAGTAGAAGAAGATTTTATGGAAATTCCACTTGAAAATAATAATAATATTGTGTGTAATAAAAATTTTACACCAGTTAAATTGTTAGATAATAAATAACTATTACTAATAATTGTTGATTATCTTAGCAGGTTCTATGGATAGAGGTAAAAACCCTCTACAAGAAATAGTTGGTGAGTGGACAACTGTTCACAAAAGTCCAACAAAGGGAAAGCAGTATCAAACTCTTATTTATGTAGATTGGTATATTTTTAGCCTTATATTGGATTATGGTTTATTTACCATCTATTCAACAGGATTTATAGGATTTCTCATTAATTCCCATTTTTCTATAGCAATTGTATTTTTCTGCAACTACTAGTTGTAGCTCTAGTAACAGATATATGGGTTTTGAAACAAATAACTGTGAAACAAACATAAATGTAAATCAAAGATAAAAACTTACAATGAATATTACGATATTATTTCTCTAGAAATTCGTTACTCCGACACCTCTGATACCAAACTGGGGGGAGGGGAGGGAGAGTGCGACTATGAGCGGAAGGGAATATAGACTCTTTTTTACAAAAGAAAAAGTTTACAAAAGAAAACTATAAAGTAAAGTATTTGGTAATTTACAAGATACCTATACAATTGATTTTCCTCTCTGTTTATAGAGGAATTCTAAAAATTCTATACAATTGTATTTTGAATCCAAAGAAACAAATTTGTAAATGTTTCATATGTGATGAAGAAGGTCACATAGCTAGTAATTGTCCACATCCATGAAGAATTGGATCCTTATCAGAACTACTGTTCGGGATTCAAAATACAATTGTATAGAATTTTTAATCTCCTCTATAAATAGAGAGGAAAGATCAATTGTATAGACATCTTGTAAATTACCAAATACTTTACTTTATAGTTTTCTTTTGTAAACTTTTCCTTTTGTAAAAAAAAGTCTATATTCCCTTCCGCTCATAGTTGCACTCTCCTTCCCCTCCCCTCAATTATGCTTAACTTGTTTAGCGGCTTTACTTTGCAAACAATGTAAAGTTATTCTTTCTCTTGCAAAGTTGATCCTATTTCTTATAGAATCTAAATTTTCCATTGAAAGCCCAGATGTTTTACTGTGCTTCTCTAAATAAGGTACATATTTTTTTATACATATATTGTCCCGAGGTAGGGGTAATTTATGAAAATATTGGTTTTTCTGAAATTCTATATTTTCATTTTTTAATTTTTGATATTCATGAAGAAATTTTTTAGAAAATTCTTCTAAATATCTAATATCACATAATTTAATATTTGAAAGGATATAACTGGATGTACTATCTTGATCTTTTTTATCAAAATATCCACAAAATTCTGTTTTTAGAATTAAGGTTAACTGGGGGAGGGAAATGAGAGTGCGACTATGAGCAGAAGGGAATATAGACTCTTTTTTACAAAAGGAAAAGTTTACAAAAGAAAACTATAAAGTAAAGTATTTGGTAATTTACAAGATGTCTATACAATTGATCTTTCCTCTCTATTTATAGAGGAGATTAAAAATTCTATACAATTGTATTTTGAATCCCGAACAGTAGTTCTGATAAGGATCCAATTCTTCATGGATGTGGTTGCTTCCACGTCTCATGTCTTTTTACTTCTTTAATTGCATGGTCATGGTTGTTTCACGTTGCATTCTTGAATTAATGGCTGCTTCCATCACCGCTTGTGTCATGGTTGCTTCCTGTGTCATCATTGCTTTGATGATAGCTTCTACGTTGCAAGACTTTTTTGTCTACATCTGGATGTCATTGATTAGCATTAATGGTTGCTTCCATTACTGCTTGCATCATCGAGATCTCCATGTTGCCAAACTTTATTGTTGGTGTATGGATTTCCTTTCTTTTAGGTTGCCATCTTTGTTGACTTTATCCTTCTTGCATATTGTTGAGATTCATTTCTTCAATTTCATTAAGATGTAATGAATTGAATGAAGATCTTGGTGAGTTCCAATCATCCCACGTGCTTCTAATTTATTCTAGAATGTAGTATGGAAAATCTTCAATGTCCATATTGGCTATCTTTTTTAATAACCTTAGAGACTTTTCATCTTTTTCTTCCTGGTTGTTTCTAGTTTTGCATGCCAATGTTCTTCTTCCATCGGTCCAAAATTAATAATCATTTTGTTGAAGTAGAAATTTGGCTTTAGTTATTAAATCTAATCCAACTTGAATTTGATAATAACTTGATAATTTAGAACAATGATCAATGGTTGTTGCCAAATGATCTTTGTCCTCATTTACGGCTGATAATTGGGGGTTTCCAATTATCTTTTGGATAATCCAATTTGATATTGCTGATGAAATTTTTCTTGTTCAGCTATACCAATAAAACTACTAATTTCTATATGAAAATAGTAATAAAAATCATCATTGTTTATGATGTTTTGTAATACAGCTTTAATCATAGCTGGAAAATCTTTTAATAAATGAAAAGAAAAGTTTTGTACAACTATATCTTTGACAAAACCCCATTCAATACTTGTTATATCAAATGGTTCATGATCTAGTCTGAATTTTATAGTAGGAAATTCTTCTCCTAGATCATTTGTAAAAACATAAGCTTGTAAGAAATATTCTGTAAAAACTTTTTGAAATAAAGCATATTGTTTGTCAATAGCTCTATCAATTTTTCTAAATAAATCAATTGGTAGAATATTTCAAGCTTTATTATATAAACATAATCTAAATATCTTATTCATAATAGGAGTATTTTTTTCCTTTATAAATAAAATATTAAAAAATATCAAGAAGATTGTTTATCTCCTCAATATCCATAATTAAGAAATGGAATTCATCTCAATCTCTATACAAAATAGATTTTAATAATAAATCTTCAGCTTCATTTTCCTTAGTTGTTTTTTCAACTAAAAGTAATGAAAACTGTGTAAGAGCTCTCTTGAAATTGACTCTTTGATTTGAAATATGGGTTTTCCATATCTCGTTTATAAAATTATAAAACTCTGGTGGTATACCAGGATTATAAAAATCCTTAATTTTTGAAAGATCTTTTGTTTCTGAGAGGGGAGGAGAGTGCGACTATGAGTGGAAGGGAATATAGACTCTTTATTACAAAAGGAAAAGTTTACAAAAGAAAAATATAAAGTAAAGTATTTGGTAATTTACAAGATGTCTATACAATTGATCTTTCCTCTCTATTTATAGAAGAATTCTAATAATTCTATACAATTGTATTTTGAATCCCGAACAGTAGTTCTGATAAGGATCCAATTCTTCATGGATGTGGTTGCTTCCATGTCTCATGTCTTTTTGCTTCTTTAATTGCATGGTCATGGTTGTTTTCACGTTGCATGCTTGAATTAATGGTTGCTTCCATCACTGCTTGTGTCATGGTTGCTTCCATCATTGCTTGCGTCATCATTGCTTTGATGATAGCTTCCACGTTGCAAGACTTTTTTGTCTTCAAATGGATGTATTTAATTATCATTAATGGTTGCTTCCATCATGATGACTTCCACTTTGCCAAAATTTTTGTTGGTATATGGATTTCCTTTCTTTCAGGTTTCCATCTTTGTTGACTTCAACCTTTTGATTCATTTTCTTGTTTAGAAATGATGAATTGTAGAAATATTTTGGTGACAATTTTCCCATGTGTGTTTGATTTGTTCCAGAATATCATGTGGAAAATCTTCAATTTCCATATCAGCTAACTTTTTTAGTAGTCGAATGGATTCTTCATCTTTTTCTTCAATAATTCCAGAATGATATGCCAATATCCTTCTTCCATCAATTTTGAACCTGTAATCTTTTTGTTGGAGAAGATATTTGGCTTTACCCATCAGATTAATCCCTGCTTGGATCTGATAGTGTCTAAAATTTTGTTGACACTTGTCAATTATTGTTGCTAAGTGCTCTTTATCTTCATTAATGGCTGATAATCGGGGACTATCGAGCATCCTTTGAATTTCCCATATTTGATATCGCTGATAAAATTATTCTTCTTCAGCTATACCAATAAAACTACTTATTTTAATATAAAAGCAGTAGAAAAAGTCATCATTGGTTATGATGGTTTGTAATAAAGATTTTACTACTGCTGGAAAATCTTTTAAAAGATGAAAAGAAATATTTTGCACAACTATTTCTCTTACAAAACCCCATTCAATACTGGTTATATCGAATGGTTCATGATCCAATCTATATTTTATATTTGGGTAAGTTTTATCAATAAAATTAGTAAAAACATAAGCTTGTAGAAAATATTCAGAAAATATTTTTTGAAATTGTTTCTGCTAGTTGCAGATAATGCCATTTATTTTAGTGAATATTTCTACCTGTAAAATCTGTCTAGATTTGTTATATAAACAGATTCTAAATCCCTTATTCATAATAGGACTATTTTTCCCTTTATGAATAAAATATTGAAAAATATCAAGAAGATTGTTTATCTCCTTAATATCCATGATAAAGAGTTGGAATTCATCCGAATCTCTGTATAAAACTGATTTTAATAATAAATCTTCATATTCACTATCCTTAGTTGTTTTTTCAACTAAAAATTATGAAAATCTAGTAAGAGCTCTTCTGAAATTGGCTCTTTGTTATGAAACATGGATTTTCCATATTTCATTTATACAATTATAAATTTCTGGTAGTAAACCAGGATTATAAAAATCTTTAATTTTTGAAAGATCTTTTTCTTCTTCAATTTGTTGTTTTTTCAACAAATTTTCTGATCCTTTGATCATTTCAGCATAATTGGTTTGTGGTGCTAAATATGGATTTTGGGACATCGGTGATTGACACACCATATTTGGGGTCAATGAAAAAGTAGTTTCAATTGGTTGGTTTACCATTGGATAATTTAAAACATTTGTTCCAATCGGTTGGTTTACCATTGGATATGGTTCATAATATCCCTGATTAGGATAAAATGATACATTTGCAGGTACAAATCCTTTTCTGGAGTTTGTTGCTGCATTCCCTTTGTTGGGCTTTTTGTGAATGGTAGTTCATTCACCAACTATTTCTTTTAGAGGCTTTTTACCTCTATCCATTAGGCCTACTCAAATAATCAGCAAGAAGATTCTCAGTACTTTTTATATAAATAATTTCAAAATCAAAAGTACATAAATCATTATACCATCTAATTCTTCTTGGTACAGTTTCCAATCTGTTGTTAGTAAAGAACTATTTAACTGGTTGATTATCAGTTTTTATGATGAATTTTTCAGGTGTTAAATAAATAAGGAGAGTTTTTATTCCTTTTTTTAATAGTTAGAAGTTCTTTTTCATAAATAATATAATTAACTTCATTTGGTTTAAATTTTTCAGAACTATAACCACATATTAATTCTTCATTATTATTAGTTCTAGCTTTTAAAACACATCCCCAATCATTTTGTGATGCATCTGTTTCTAAAATTAATTTATCACCCGTTTTAGGTAAATAAACTTTTGGATTATAAGTTATTTCTGTTTTTAGATTTTTTATAATTTCTGAATCTTGTTTAGACCAGCAAAAAGGATTATTCTTTTTTAATTTATCATATAACACACCTATTTTTTCGGATAATTTAGGAAAAAAGGTTCTTCCATAATTAATAATTCCTAAAAATTGCTGAAGATGTTTTTTATCTTCTATTTTTTTAGGAAATTCTTTTATTTTTACAATAATATGATCTTGTAGTTTAAGACCATCAGCTGATAATTTTAATCCTAAAAATTCTATCTCAGTTTTTTCAAGCTCTATCTTTTTAGGGCTTAAAATAATTCCATGTTTTAGAAATTCTTGGGAGATAATATTTAAATGTTTTCTATGCTTTTCTAGTGTTTTTGAAAAGACTAAAATATCATCTATATATACCACACAAAACTTTTTATATTTATTAAAAATATAATTCATCCATCTTTGAAAGATTTGCGGAGCATTACATATTCCAAATGGCATTACTCTCCATTGGTAATGTCCATTAGGTGCACTAAAGGCTATTAATGGTTTGGACTCATTGGTTAGCATGATTTGCCAATAACCCGATTTACAATCAAATTTACTAAACTATTTAGCTTGTTTAGCCTGATTAATCAAAACCTCTTTTCTTGGGATAAAGTATCCATCAAAAATAGTATTTTGATTTAATCTTTTATAATTAATTGCCATCCTAGCTTTCCCTCTTTTAATTTCGGCATGGTTTCTTACCATAAAAGCTGGACTAGAATAAGGACTATTAGTTTTTTCTATTAATCATTTTTCTAATAGTTCATTTATTTGAACATCAAACTCATCTATATCTTGTTTAGTACAGATTATAGGTTTAACCCTAATAATTTTATTAGGATTTACTAATTTTATTTCACAATATCTAAGGCTATTTTTCCATAATTTTAATGGTTCTTCACTAAAATTATCTTCAAGTGGTATTTTATTTCACAATATCAAAGGATTTTTATCACACACAAACTTATGATTTTCTACAAGTGGTATTTCCACAGAGAAATTTTCCACAGATAAAATAATTAAATTTTATCTATAGAAAATGGTAGATGCTGATATATAAAATTATTCCCTAATAATATATCTCTATGCATTTCAGGAAAACATAATATTTTAAGAATCACAAGTCTAACATTGTTTATGTAGATTAGTATATTTTTAGCCTTATATTGGATTATGGTTTCTTTGCCATCTATTCCAACAACATTTATAGGATTTCTCATTAATTCCTATTTTTCTATAGGAATTGCATTTTTTCTGCAACTACTAGTTGTAGCTCCAGTATCTAGTAAAGCATGTAAAGAATATTTTTTATATTCTCTAAACTGAAATGTAATTTCAATATAAGTATAATATTTCTTGGATTGAAAATTTGAAAATGTAAATATGCCATTTTTCCCAATTTTCATTTGCTGAAGTAATTTTCCAATTCTAGTGTTTCTAGAATTTTCTAGTAAAAATATTTTTTCTTTTTACCAAATTTTATTTCTGATAATATTTTATCAGGATTTAAATCTTGTTTTTCAAGATTTTTAATTCTTTTTCTAGCCTCTTTTCTTTTTTTAGAGAAGTGTTTGACTATATGACCTGACTTAATACTTAAAATATTTTTAAGTTTTCTAGAAGTTTTTCTTCTAAAAACTTTTTGATTTTTACCAGAGAATTTTTTATTACCTGGTTTCTACTTTCACTTGTCATGTCTATGATGAGTATTCAGTCTTAATGTTTTATATCCTAATAAATTTGTACTAATTGATTTTCCTGTATTTTCAAAATTTAACTTATTAATAGTTAAAATTTTTAATTTACTAGTCAAAATACTGTTTAAATTATGATCTTTCTCAAAATCAAAATCTATTAAATAGTCATTTGTTTGACTATCTGACTCTATTTTCCTTTTTCCATAAGGATCTGCTTTTTCAGTATCCATGAGTTCTGAAATCTCTACATTTTCATCTTCAGATGAAGTGTTTTCTTCATCAGAATTATAAGTAGAGACTTTTATGTCTTCATTCTGACTTGTTGAAGTTTTTTCTTCATCAGATTGATTTTTGAATAATTCTGTGTTTTCAGAATTACTCGCATTACTACTGTCTCTATCATCATATTTTAACATATAATGATAATTAAACATAGAAAATAGATCTTTATGTTGTTCATAAGGTTCTTCTATTAATTTTAAATATTCAACTCTTTCTAGTTGATCATTTGTAGTAGTGAATTTTTCTTTCCAATGTTCTATAAGATTTTTATAGGACGGGAAATCATATTTTTGTTGTTGATTTTCTTCTTTACGTTTTTTTATGTTTTTTTATAATTTTTTAACATAGACGTTGATTCATCAAAAAAGTGTTTTCTTCCTCGGATAAAGCTAAAATATTATCCTTACCATTACCATAATATAAAGGACCTAAATCTACATCAGACTCCATGAATATGCTTGGTTATATTTTGTTAAGTTTTCTCCTGTATTTGATTGTAGTATATCCTGGTATTTGATGAATGTGTGTTGAATAGTAGTATTGAAAGAACAATGAAGAGTATATTAATTTGTGTTCCAAAATTTTGATGAGCTTAGTAATGTTCTTCATTATTTGTTATACTGGTTATATTCTGTTAAGGTTTGACTTGTATTTGAAAGTTATGTTGCTAGGATATTTTCTTTACTTATTCGATACATGGATGTTGGTATGTATGACTTCTAAAGATTTTTCAGGGTTAATTTACTATTTGCCTTTCTAAAGTTGCATTCAATTATCACCTTTGTACCTAAAAAATTTCTTTTATCAATTTGGTATTTGAAGTTTCCAAGTCCTTACGATGTGGCACGCATGGAACATGTCAACCACCCTATTTTTTGTTTTCCTAAAATAAGTAAAAAAAACCAGAAAAATGCAAAAAATCAGAAAAAAATAGCAAAATAATAATAATAAAATCTCACTTTTTTTTATAAAAAAATCAGGAAAAGTTATAGAACTTTTCCAGAATTTTTTAAAAAATACTTTTCGTTTTAAAAAACATAAAATTCAAAAAATAGTGAAAATCAAAAAGAAAAAGAAAAAAATCATAAAATATGTAGAAAAAGAAACATGGAATAATATGGATATAGAAATATCTATAGTACTTTAATCAACTTGGATATTTGATTATTTAAAAAAACATAAAAATAAAAGAAAAAATATTACAAACTGTCGAAACCATTTTTTTGAAAAAAACAAAAATTTTAGGTTGTCGACTTTAAAAAATGAAAATTGGGGGTCGCCACCAATCTTTTATTAAGGTGTGATTGGGTCACCTAAAAATGACATTGGTCTACAAATTTTAGAAAAACGGGTCCGGGAGTCGGTTACGTATGAGGAAGTATTAGCACCCTCATTACGCCCAAAAATTGGTACCTAGTTAATTAATTAATGTCTTAATGTCGAAAATTTGAAAATCGTAATCCTTAGCAAAAACTTAAAACGTTACGTATTAAGACCCTTATCATTTCAGAGAAATAAAATATCACACCCAATACGTTAGGGCACGATATTCTAATTTTCCCCAAAAATGAATTAGGGCAAAATACTAGTGCAATAAAAAATGTAAAAGAATATCCATTTATTCAAGATTTAAGAAATCGCGGCCCAATACGTTAGGGCACAATTCCTCTAAAATCCCAAACTCGGAATATTTCCTTTATTATTTTTTTAAAAAATATTCATTTCGAGAAATCAATGCGTCACATCCAATACGTTAGGACACAACGTGTTGAATTCCCAATAATGAGTTCTTATTTTTTTGATTAAAGAGAAATACTCGATTGTTAGATTTAACGAAGAAAATCGGAACCCAATACGTTAGGGCTCAATTTCCTTGAAAATCCTAAATACAAGCATTATCTCAATTTTGAAAAATTTAAAATTGAGTAAAAAAAATGATGTAATGTTATATTGAATGCGTGTATAAATGTCGCAATAACAAATAACAATAATAAATACGACAATTGTATAGAAATAAGATAGACAAATAAATAAACAAAATTTAAAAAAACAATGACATGCAATGTATCAAATAAATAAGCAAAATAAAAAAAATATGAAAACATAAATCAACAAACATATAAAAAATGAAGAAAAGAAAGTACATAATATATACATTGAAATTATGAAAAAAAATATATAATTTATATAAAAATATATTTATATATAATACATTCATGAGAATAAAGAAAAATATACATATAGAAATTATAAAATATGGATAGAAAGTATAATATATATATATACGTACATATATATATAAGTTAATAAATATATAGATCATAAAGATAATGATTACATATATATATATAGAAATTATAAAATATGTATAGAAAGTATAATATATATACGTACATATATATATAAGGTAATAAATATATAAAACATAAAAATAATAATTACATATATAAACTTAAAAAAGGAAAAAGAAAATATTTTGAAATTAATTAATTCTAAAAAATGACTAATTTTAAAATGTGATAAAAACTAGGGCAAATTCGCAAATAATTGAAGTCTCAAGGACCATATTGAACGCGCAAAGAATGCAGAGGGGCTGGAAAGGAAATTGTCCCTTCTCCTCTAAACGACGTCGTTCAAATTAGACCAAATTGAAATAAAAATAAATAAAAGGGTAAATTAAGAAAAATAAAAAAAAACTTAATTACAAAAACATTAAAAGGCGGAGGGGCTAAATAAAATAAATAAATAAAATTCGCAGTGGTATCACCTTCTCCTTTTTTTAAAATCGTAAATAAGTAAAAAATAATCGAAAGAAAAAAAAATAGTAAGCCACCTTTAAAAAACTGCCAATCGTTCTCTTTTTTTATTCCTCCTTTTTTTTTACAATGAAGGGAGAGGCCTCTATTTATAGTTGAGCCTCCCCAAATCCAACGGTATAGATCAATTACATCAGTGGTTGCGATTAAAGGGTATCTACAAATTAAATCTCTAAGATTACAAAATCATATATTCTAAGATTGCATATCATATCTAAGATTATATATCATATCTAAGATTGCATATCATATCTAAGATTATATATTATATCTAAGATTGCATATCCCTGAAGATTATGTTTCCATAAGCTTGTAGATGGACCTTTAACCTTTTCAAGTAATGGACAATTCTGATCGGGCCAAATGATATTACTTTGGGTTTTTTTTGTGAGCCCAAGCTAAAATTGGGTATTACAGCTGCCCCTCTTTGCTCGTTGTCGTGTAATAGGAATGGCGCAAAGACTTCAGAAATGGCCAATTTTTGCTCAGTCACGCTGGATCTTAGTGTTCTTCTTCAAGCAGCCACATTCAATCCTACTGCATCTTCAAATGTATAAGAATTGGTGCTTCAATCTACTCCACTGCAATATCAAGGAGATAGGACTTACAATCTTCAACCTATTCCACTGCTGATCAGGGAGATATGATTACTGGCTTCAATGTACTCCACTGTAACCACAGGGAGGTAAAATCCGCTATCTTCGATCTGCTCCACTACTGCTTAGGGAGATAAGATCTGAAATCTTCAATCTATTCCACTGTTGTCTAGGGAAGTAGAATTACTGGCTTCAATGTACTCCACTATAATCATAGGGAGGTAAAATCCGCCATCTTCGATCTACTCCACTACTGCTTCGGGAGATAAGATCTGAAATCTTCAATTTATTCCACTGTTGTTTAGGGAAGTAGAATTACTGGCTTCAATGTACTCCACTGTAACCACAGGGAGGTAAAATCCGCCATCTTCGATCTGCTCCACTACTGCTTAGGGAGATAAGACCTGAAATCTTCAATCTATTCCACTGTTGCCCAGGGAAGTAGAGTTACTGGCTTCACAATGTACTCCACTGTAACCACAGGGAGGTAAAATCTGCCATCTTCGATCTGCTCCACTACTGCTTAAAGAGATAAGATCTGAAATCTTCAATTTATTCCACTGTTGTTTAGGGAAGTAGAATTACTGGCTTCAATGTACTCCACTGTAACCACAGGGAGGTAAAATCCACCATCTTCGATCTGTTCCACTACTGCTTAGGGAGATAAGATATAAAATCTTCAATCTATTCCACTGTTGCCCAGGGAAGTAGAATTATTGGCTTCAATGTACTCCACTATAACCACAGAACGGTAAAATCCGCCATCTTCGATCTGCTCCACTACTGCTTAGGGAGATAAGATCTGAAATCTTCAATCTATTCCACTGTTGTCCAAGGAAGTAGAATTATTGGCTTTAATGTATCCCACTGTAACCACAGGGAGGTAAAATCTGCCATCTTCGATCTGCTTCACAGTCAATGCAGGAAGGCAAGATCTGCTATCCTTAACCTGCTCCACTACAACCGAGGAAGACAAGGCTTTGTTTTCGATCTACTTCGCTATCGATGCAGAAAGGTAAGATCTGTTATTTTCACCTATCTATTCTCTGGGAAACATGACCTATATAATGAACCTAATTATGCCTAATGATTAGGATGGCATGATCAAAATGCATCAAATGCTCCTAACTAGACATGTGTGAATGGTGTTTGCATGAATGCAAAATTTTATTTTTCCGAGAATGATCCCGCTTAGGTTGTCATTACTCGAAGTTTATTAAGAATTTGTGACTGGCGTGCTACAACGCCTTCTTGCTTGACTGGCTTTTCTGAAGAAACATTTAGCCAGGTTGCCCCCCACTGTGAACCTCCAAGTTTAATCCATTGGGGCGCAAAAATTCATACCATCGTTCTCCCACTGTAACCCAAGATTATATGGCTTTTCTTCAATCCTCTCCTATCACAATTCAAGGATACATGATCTAAATCTTTCTAGTCTCTTACACCATTCCCAAGGTGTCGTACCAAAGGCTCATGTGCAAATGAAGGCTCTCTTCCCGAGGCAACCTCTTTCTATTACCTGGTGATAATTACTTGCTTTTTGATTTATGTTTTGTCATCAAGACGACATCTTATTATTTTGTTCAACCAATGTTTTTGACAATAAAATCCAAAGCGAAAGTCCTAGTTTAGACTCTTCCTTTTCAGATTTCCAGCCTTTAAACCTGGTGCGTTCTAAATAATAGTCTTGTTTCAGGCTTCTATATTATTTAGAAACTTCTAGAGTAATATGTAAAACTTTCCTTGTGAAAGTTTTATTAGTCCATTGATCATTATTCCAATGCAACATGCTTAAAAAAAGGTCATAACAAGGGATAAGAATAAATTATAGTAAAAAAAAAAGATAACAAAGAAATTGATTGGAAATGTGTATCTTTGAAAAGAATGAAGTATTCCAAGAATAAAAAATTCAATAGTATGAAAATTGGGTGCCCCAGATATCGCAGCTTGAACTCCTCTGTACAAACTTTTTGAAGATCCTTCTGAGATGTGTTTAAGAGATCCACAGTACTCTGCCAATGCCCCAAGATTTTGCCTACTCTTTCCTGTTGATTCAGATATAACTAGATCACCACATGCCCCAATCTGATCAAGATTCGAGTTGCTCTGATCACCTCATACCCCATTTTGATCAATATTTGAGCCGCCCTTTTCGGGTTTTCAACTCAAATCCCCTTTGGTCTGAAGGCGTCCTTTGTGGATTTTCACCTTGGCCTCTCCTTTCTTTTTTTTGAAATATTTTTTATTGAATCTGAACTTGTAAGATTAGGCATGTCCTTATTATCCCTTCTGATCAAAATCGATGCTTTTCCGGATAAGGCCTTCCACATAAGGTCCTTCCTAGCTTGGGATGAAGTTCTTTTTGTATGGGAAGGATCTTCTTCAATACCAGGTCTCTCTCAAGGAATTCTTTAGGGCGGACTTTTTTTGTGAGCTCGCATCATTTACTTTTGGCGTATTTGACCATGACGGATAACTTTGAACATTCTTCCTCAATCGGTATTGGATCCAAAAACTCAGAGAGAAAGAATCTTGTCTTCAATAGGCAAAACCGCAATGGACCCAAGAGAAAGACATTGCCCTGGTAGATTTTGTTTTTTTTTTGTTTTGTTTTTTTTGTCATCCCCTTTTTGGCGATATGGCATTAATCATGAACAGACTGCAAACTTTTGATATTGTGCTGTTCTTTAGTACATTGTCAGATATGATCCTTTTGGCGTTCCATACTGATTCTTCACGAATTTTCTAACTGTCAATTTTGTGACATTGACATATGAAGTAGCTTCCACCCATTTAGTAAAGTAGTTGACGACCACAAAGATGAATCAATGATCGTCAGACTTTTTTGGCTAGATTGACCAAATGACCTTTATGCCCCACATATGGAGAAGTCAAGTATCTCAATGATTCTTTGTAAGGTAAGATCCGTTTCTCGACTTGTTTTACCATCCTTAACAGGTTCGGAAATAGGCTACAATCTATGTCATCTTCAAAGTCATGAGATCCCTCTAAACACATGTCTCGCTCAAAAGGAGATTCTGAGTCTGTAGCAGTGTCACTCATGTCGTTGATATCCAGGGACCTATAGTAAGTACAAAAGAATATACAAAGAATGTACGAACTTAAGAATGATTATTTGTACAATATAATTATGAATGTGAAAGAAAATCCAAAAGAATGATTATAAAATATATTGGCTCAAAAATGAATGCAAAGATGTATTTTATTAGAATAATGACGTTTAGACATGAGCCTATTTCGCAAATGAATTTTTATCATTTTTAGGCTAAAAATAACAAAATTGTTCTGAACATTACTCTAAATAAGCTCTAAAAAACTACAGAGATTTCTTCCGCAGTTCAATTACTTAGAACACTTCTAAGTTGATAAGGGCGAATATCTTCAAGGACCTTTGCAAATTGTGTCTTCAAAAATGGCATTGATGTGAACGCCTCTCAACATTTCTTCATACATCCCATTCACCCCCATTATCAAATGTGATTGGGTAGCAGATTTTCTGCACTGGATGAATCACCAAATTTGACAACGCCCATACCGATAAGCCTTTCAACCACTTTTTTTAAGGTAATGCAGTTTTCTATAGAATGCCCCGTAATTCCTGCATGATAATCACATTGTGCACTTGCATCATACCATTTGGGATATAGGGGTTGTGGAGGCTTCACATGTAAAGGAGAAACAACATGCGCATTGAATAAGCTTTGATACAGCTCTTTGTACGACATTGGAATTGGCGTGAACTGGAGCTTTTCAGTACCTGGCTTCACACCCAATTCTTGTCTTGATGAACTCTGTTGATTAGCAATCGATTTTTCATACGTATTCACGTTGTTCACCTCATTTTCCTTTTCTTTTGAGGCTTGCCTTCTGTTATTTCCTCCAGCATCAATCTTTCCGCTCCTTATGGCGCTTTCAATCATTTCACCATTCATGATTATGTCAGAAAAGCTTTTTGTTGCACTCCCTAACGTATGTGTGATGAATAGGGCCTTCAATGTACTAACGAAAAGCATCGTCATCTCTCTTTCTAGAAGAGATGGCTGAACTTGGACGGCAACCTCCCTCCATCTCTGTGCGTATTGCCTAAAACTTTCACCAGGCTTCTTCTCCATGTTCTGAAGAGTAATTCTATCAGGTACCATGTCAGTCACATGGCTATACTGTTTTAAGAACGCCTGTGCTAGATC
The DNA here is from genome assembly GCF_007990345.1 of Gossypium hirsutum. Taxonomy (NCBI): domain Eukaryota; kingdom Viridiplantae; phylum Streptophyta; class Magnoliopsida; order Malvales; family Malvaceae; genus Gossypium; species Gossypium hirsutum. The sequence continues at coordinate 30,093,154 of NC_053442.1, forward strand.
TCTCCATGAATTAATCTGGGTACGGCTTAATTGATTGTACCACTTGGATGCTGCCCCTGCGAGGCTATCCTGGAAACAATGTATCAGCAGTTGGTCATTATTAACTTACCCAGTCATCCGTCTGCAGAACATAGTAACATGAGCTTCGGGGCTGCTAGTTCCATTGTACTTTTCAAACTCAGGCATTTTGAATTTATAAAGGAGTGCTAAATCTGGAACCAAGCTCAATTCTTTAGCGTCAATTCCATGGTAGCCCTCAGTACTGTCCATCGCTCTAAGTTTTTCCTCCAGCCATTTATACTTTTCTTCGAGCTGTTTTGGCAATTCATTATTCATTTTCTCCTTTCTAGCCGTCTCATCAAAATCAGGGATAACAGGATTAACAAAGTTGGCTTCAGGGTTAGAGCCTGATCCTTCCTGGAGATTCATTAGCGTTGCAGCGTCACTCGGAGGATTAATGGTAACAGAGGACCTACGCGGGTATATCACAATTTGTCCGGGGGTGAAGTCCGGAGGATAGACAGGTCCCTCATTGTCTCCTTCTTCAATATTGAGCACAGTTCCTTTGTTGAACCATTGAGTTAACTGAGTCATCATACTCCCTTGAGATTCCATCATTTTGTCTATCATTTTTTGCTGCTCATTCATTTACTTTTGAAGCTGCTCCTGCATTTCCTTTTGGGATTGTTCTAGTCTTTCCATCCTTTGATCCATATCCTTATTTTTCGATCGAGTACCGTAGCGGTGTTTAGTAGGCTGGTTGGTTTCCAGATTAACTGAGCAGTGATTTAAATTAATTAGAATTTTTGAAGAATTTTAATGATATGATAACATGTAATGAATGCATGAAATGAATGCATAAAGAGACGTTGATTCTGATTCAATTCCATTTAGAAAACTTTACTAGAAAACAAATCTCTTTACATAAAATGGATATTTATATGGCCTTGCCCTCATAGGTAGAGATATTCGATCCTCTTCTTCATTCGAGCATTAAGATAAATCTCACGAACTCTTTAAAAAACATCTCTTCTATCTCCTTTTTTGCTCGATCCAGGTCGTAACTTGTTGCTCACTCATCCTCGTGATGCTCATTGGCTTCTCTTTAAGAAGGTTCAGCAGCTCTCAAATAATCTTTGTCATCTTGAATCCTTGGGCAACGGAGCCATAGTCGTGTAGTCTTCCATTAAATTATCATCTTTCTCTTATCACGTGTTCTTGGACCATATTCGGACAACCATATTGTCATCCACTTTATCAAGAAACCCATTTCATTATAACAAGCTCTCTATTTAACAACTGAACGTGAATCAACACCTCCTTTTTTATGATGAAATGAAATGTCATGTCATGCAATCAAAATAAAACACAAAAAGTTAGTATCGAATATAAACATAGAATATAATCAAGAAAGAGTAAAACACCTACTAGGATATCTACTAGGGTTTAGTATAATTCTACCTAAGGTGGATTCTTAAAGTTCACTATATGAAGTTCGGCTTCTAGGGCAAAGGTACCCGAACTAGCAGATTCCTCGATCTTCACCCATTATAGGCTCATATGGACCGAGTTCAGTTCAGGGAAATACATTTCCCTATGGTTGTACGGAGATGAAAATCTCACGAAGACATAGGTATAGATGTATCCCGGAAGTAATTGACTACCCTACATGGAGGTGAAAACCTCACGAAGGCATAGCTTCTCGCTCCCACTTAAAAGGGTAAAATTGTTCAGCTCATGGAATGTATAATGCAAACAATATTTAAACAAGAAGATAATGAATGATGTCATGAGTTTTTTTATAAAAATATTTTCTCGACTATAAGACAAGAATTAATCAACTTTGTGGCTCGACTCTCTTAAGTCCCTAGTGGAGTCGCCAAGCTGTCGAAACCATTTTTTTGAAAAAAACAAAAATTTTAGATTGCCGACTTTAAAAAATGAAAATTGGGAGTCGCCACCAATCTTTTATTAAGGTGTGATTGGGTTACCTAAAAATGACTTTGGTCTACAAATTTTAGAAAAACGGGTCCGGGAGTCGGTTACGTATGAGGAAGGATTAGCACCCTCATTACGCCCCAAAATTGGTACCTAGTTAATTAATTAATGTCTTAATGTCAAAAATTTGAAAATCGTAATCCTTAGCAAAAGCTTAAAACGTTACGTATTAAGACCCTTATCATTTCAGAGAAATAAAATACCACACCCAATACGTTAGGGCACGACATTCTAATTTTCCCCAAAAATGAATTAGGGCAAAATACTAGTGCAATAAAAATGTAAAAGAATATCCATTTATTCAAGATTTAAGAAATCGCGGCCTAATACGTTAGGGCATAATTCCTCTAAAATCTCAAACTCGGAATATTTCCTTTATTATTTTTAAAAAAAATATTCATTTCGAGAAATCAATGCGTCACATCCAATACGTTAGGACACAACGTGTTGAATTCCTAATAATGAGTTCTTATTTTTTTGATTAAAGAGAAATACTCGATTGTTAGATTTAACGAAGAAAATCGGGACCTAATACGTTAGGGCTCAATTTCCTTGAAAATCCTAAATACAAGCATTATCTCAATTTTGAAAATTTTAAAATTGAGTAAAAAAAATGATGTAATGTTATATTGAATGCGTGTATAAATGTCGCAATAACAAATAACAATAATAAATACGACAATTGTATAGAAATAAGATAGACAAGTAAATAAACAAAATTTAAAAAAAAACAATGACATGCAATGTATCAAATAAATGAACAAAATAAAAAAAATATGAAAACATAAATCAACAAACATATAAAAAATGAGGAAAAGAAAGTACATAATATATACATTGAAATTATGAAAAAAATATATAAAATTTATATAAAAAATATATTTATATATAATACATTCATGAGAATAAAGAAAAATATACATATAGAAATTATAAAATATGGATAGAAAGTATAATATATATACGTACATATATATATAAGTTAATAAATATATAGATCATAAAAATAATGATTACATATATATATAGAAATTATAAAATATGTATAGAAAGTATAATATATATACGTACATATATATATAAGGTAATAAATATATAAATCATAAAAATAATAATTACATATATAAACTTAAAAAAGGAAAAAGAAAATATTTTGAAATTAATTAATTCTAAAAAATGACTAATTTTAAAATGTGATAAAAAACTAGGGTAAATTCGCAAATAATTGAAGTCTCAAGGACCATATTGAACGCGCAAAGAATGCAGAGGGGCTGGAAAGGAAATTGTCCCTTCTCCTCTAAACGACGCCGTTCAAATTAGACCAAATTGAAATAAAAATAAATAAAAGGGTAAATTAAAAAAAATAAAAAAACTTAATTACAAAAACATTAAAAGGCGGAGGGGCTAAATAAAATAAATAAATAAAATTCGCAGTGGTATCACCTTCTCCTTTTTTTAAAATCGTAAATAAGTAAAAAATAATCGAAAGAAAAAAAAATAGTAAGCCACCTTTAAAAAACTGCCAATCGTTCTCTTTTTTTATTCCTCCTTTTTTTTTACAATGAAGGGAGAGGCCTCTATTTATAGTTCAGCCTCCCCAAATCCAACGATACAGATCAATTACATCAGCGGCTAAGATTAAAGGGTATCTACAAATTAAATCTCTAAGATTACAAAATCATATATTCTAAGATTGCATATCATATCTAAGATTATATATTATATCTAAGATTGCATATCCCTGAAGATTATGTTTCTATAAGCTTGTAGATGGACCTTCAACCTTTTCAAGTAATGGGCAATTCCGATCGGGCCAAATGATATTACTTTAGGTTTTTTTTTGTGAGCCTGGACTAAAATTGGGTATTACACAAACATTATAAAAAAATTTCCAGAAATTATGAAAAGATACCTTGTTTTTAATATAGAAGATGTATATGGAATTGGTTGTTTTAAAGTTTGTCAAGAATTAAGAATTAAATTAAATTGTACAAAATGCTTTGGGCTTTAACATTACAGGTTATTTATGTTAGTTTTTCAATTACTTTTGATTCCGAACTAGAGCTGCAATAAATTTTCATGTAGATGAATTTGTAGTTATCATAATTTTCTTCAATCAAATTTTTCATTTGAGATTTGAGCTCATTTTGAATTTAATTATTTTAAGTTTAAATACTTTCGAGTTTGATTAATTTAAATACAAGCCGTTGACTATTTTTTTTTATTTGATTCATTTCAAAATTAAAGAATTATGAGTTGATTACAAATAGAAAATTTTAGAGTTAAAATACAATGTTGAGATTATTTTCCATTTGAATGACATTCATTTTGAATTACATTTACCATTTACTTATTTAATATTTTAAATTTTTTAATTGATTGAAACCAAATTAAGGTGTATCTAAAATTAATTTAGATAAACTTTTAAGTTCAATTACGTATAACAATAGTTTACTATTATTTACTTTATAGAATTGAGATAATAATTATTTTTTTTAAAAAATGAGTTTTTATGAGAAAATAAATTTAAAAATCAAATTTTCAAAAAAATAAAAATTTCAAGGTTAATAAAAAGTACTATACATAAATGTATATGTATATTATTTTGTGTTTTTTTTCTATATTTTAATGATTTTTTCTTTATTATTTTTCATTGTTTTTTTGCATTTTATTTTTAAAAAAGAAAAGTATTTTTTTTAATTCTGAAAATTTTAATAATTATTATCAATTTTCTTGATTTTTTTTAAAAAATTGAGATTTCTCCTTTTTTATTTTTCTGAAAATTTCGCATTTCTTTTGTTTTTTTTTTTAAATTTTTGCATTTATTTCAGAAAAGAAAAAACAAAAACAAAATTTGGGGAGGTGATGCACTCCCAGCATGCCATGCTATCTTTTCTGTAACGGCAAATTGATAATTTTTTTTTAAGTACCAAAACGATAATTAGGTGTAATTTTGGAAGGCAAATATTATATTAACCTTATGAAAAAACTTGAATGTTAATATTGAATATAGATATATATCCCATGTGAGTATGGTTAGATGTGAATTATTGAATATTATATCCCATGTGAATATATTTCTATATTCAATATTAACATACAAGTTCAAGTAACATATTTTGAACGCATGCCTTCCAATAGATACTACGAAACTACAGCCCTATTTAACAAATTTGGCTCAGTATGTAAATGTGAGGATAACACATTGAGGCGAACTGTCATTGAATCTTACACCTCTGTTTCAAGCTTATGCTTGTGGTAAAGGGATAGTTTTGGTTTAATTTGTTTCATAATTCACTTTTTTAATAAAAAATATATATAATAGATAAAAGAAGAGAAAAGAACACAACATATTATAAATTTAAAAATAGATTGAGTCAAGCTTAGACTTGAGCCTGATCCATATTTTAAAAGTATGGAAAGGCACATTATTCAGGTTAATGTTGTGTGATTCCCAGCTAGTGATTGTTGTTTGCTGTTTGATCCGAAAGTAAATACAAGTCAAGCATGTAGTTGGTGAAGATTATGAAAAATGTTGAAGCAAGGAAATCTTCAGTTGCGACACAAAGTGAAGTTGGTTTTCTTGGAACTCTCCTTTTATCAATTGAAGTATTCAGCTATTCATTGTTTGTATTGAAATTTATTTTAATTTTTATTTCGTATTTATTATGAGAAAAGAGAATAGAATAACAAAAAAAGTTCGAACAAGAGACTCGCTCTCAGATGGTGGCTCGTGTTTTTAATAGACATATAATGGGATAGTTGATGAAAGGATCTAATCGGAGTGATATTGATAAATTAGGGACTCAATTAGAACATCTTAAAGTTTAAGAACCAATTTAGAATATGAATATAAATTGGAAATGTTTTCTACAATTAACCCTATTTTTAATAACTCTTTTAATTATTTTCAACCTCAAACTGGGTGTGTGGATTATAACGTGATAAAGCCTTTGAACTTGTTGGTTGGCTCGAGATATTTGGGCTAAGTTCAAGATTTACCTTAATATTATCCTCATAAAATTTAATCACAAAACAAATGAGGATCTTTATAATTATAGAAAAAAAAGTTTAACCTTTTTTATGTTTCCCAATGTATCCACTGTAGCGAGTCCATTAATTAATTCTTCGTATTTTGTAGGTCTGCTACGAGTTTTAAAGTTGTTCCATATCTTGGGTGAGAAACAAACCCTCAACCATTGGTTAAGTTTATTCTCATTTTAGGAATAACTTATATTAAGATGATATAAAAAACTTAGTTTTTAAGCACTAATAAAATCAATATTATATACTCATCCATATTTAATATATTATATAATCACTAAAATTAATGAGTGTATAATATTAATTTTATGTCTTTAGAAATTAATGAGGTGTCATCATTTTATTAGTGCCTAAAAAATTAAAGTGTTTAGGATCATCCTTATATAAATTATTTCCTATTTTCTAATTTAATTTAATTTTAGTTAAAGCAAGTAATCCAAATTATAGAAAAAATGTTGAATGAATTGGAAAGGAAGCCATTACTATCCCTTTTTTTTTATATAAATTTTCTGGATTGGTTTTATAAATTTCTTGTCTCATTATATCAAAGTTCTAATTTAAAAAAAATTGAAACCAAGTGGATTAAAATTGAAAGTGAAGTAACTGAATCCCTTAGTAGCCTTTGTACCATCCGTTTCTTAATTTTCAATTTTACAATTTATATTTAAAGTTCGTGATTGCATCTCCCAATAATGTAATCTCTAAAATTTAGACATGAATTGTTCTATTAAGAGTGTAATATATTTTACCATTGCATCCAACCATCTATTTGTTGAGATATCATTATTTTATTGGTACCTAAAACCTAAAATATTGAATATCATCTTAATATAAATTATTCCCGAAAAACCAAATAAAAGGATAGACTTTAATTTAGGTTGTTTAGTAAATTTGGCGTCGTGGATTACAGTTCATTCCCCTTTCCGTCCTACTAAAGATATCTGAAAATTCAAAGAAGACCAAAGCCAAGCGATACCTTCCCACAAAACCAACCTTCTTTGCTTTGCTAGTTTTTCAATGCTTCCAATACACATCTTAATTTCTTAAAAACCTGCCTAACTTGTTGGTTCCGATTATGCCAAGCTTATCAACTTAAATAATATCCTGCAATTACATATAATGAAATTATTCTAACCTACCCTCATGCTTCGGCTTGATTTTGCAGAAAGAAAGCCAGTCATCTTTTATGTACGCAGGCAGCCTAAATATTTTCACAAATAAGACATTTAATCCGCAAACCATTGTTTTCTTTTAATTAAAATAATACAGTTGCTTCATATTACAGAGGTGGCTTTTACAACTTCAACATTTACATTTATTAAATAAATCGAATCTTGTTATGGTTAGAGATGATAAAATAATTTGAATTTGATGGATCTGATCTGATTCAATTCGTCGGATTTGAGGTAAATTTACCCTGTAATATATATAAGAATACCACCAATCTATTTTTTCAATAAAAGGAAGGGGGAATGTAACTAAAGAACAAGCACATGATTTATTCATTAGGAGCAATAACTTGTTTGATGTCTAAAATTACTATGCAGTATGCACCTCATCTTTTTTTTTTTGTTGTTTCTTTCAGCACTTATTGACTTTTTCTTCTATTTTTTTTTTTGTTTCATTACCAAAAAGAAAACATTTACATTTGTTTTTTAGATGATTGAATAGATGGCGTAAAGGCGAAGTTAAAATGAATTGACATTTTCATGGAAGACAATAACAAGACAAATTGTACACTAGTGCTACAAAGAAACATCAGATCATCGTTGTATATCAAGTCAAGGTGCTTGATAAAGATGGATAAAACTGTTATTTTCAAACCGACAAAATTTGGACCCATATCATTCATTAATTAAACGAGTAACGTGAAAAACAATGCAATTTATTAATTTTCTTAGTCAAATATCTAATAGTATGTATTGTTTTTTTTCTTTTTTCTTTTTCCGAATATAACAAATAAAATAAAAATCATCTCCTCTAAAATTTACACAATTTTTTAGAGATTGAGAGTATGACATTGTCTTATTTTATATATATATATATATTAACTTTTATTCTTTTATTATACTCTTTTAGACATATATTACACCCTAAACACTTTGTGAAGTCTAAAAACTTCATAAATTTTGTATCAAATAATTATTCGTAAAATAATATATAATTTTGCACATATTATAATTCTATAATAATATCTACAGTATCATCGATAAATCACACACATAATATTCAAAATACTTCTTCTTTATTTGTTTGAGATATGCCATTTCTCTACAAAATGACAAAAAAACACATACAAGACTACTTAATTACCTTTTCAAATAGTAGTGATGCCACATCAAGGTTGAAGCCAAAAATTTGCTTTAGTGAACCAAAAAATGATAATAAATTTTGGGGGTCAAAATATAATTTTACTATTATATTAACTTATGGTTTCATAAATTTTAAAGGGGCTATATAGACAATTTGCCATTCAGGGGTCAATAGAGGTGGCAAACGAATAGGTTCGAGGGGCTCGGATCGGATTGTCTTTGGTTTCAGATTATTTCAGGCTTAGATTAACTTAGGTTTAAATAAGCACAACTTGAGCTTTCTTAAGCTTGGATTTTTCTTGAATTTGAATTTCTTTGAGCTCGAATTTTTTCGAATTTAGATCGTGCAGGCTTAAACTAATTCAAATAATTTTGAATTTTATATAGATGTTTTATTTTAATAGAGATATTATATATAACATAACTAAAAAGTGTTTATAATGTCTAATGACTATTATTATCTAATGAATATTATAATTTCATAAACATGTGTCATATTATTATATGATATTGTTGAGTAATGTTTTCTTGTGTTGTATTAAGGGAAACATATGGAGTATTTATACACATTCCTACTGCTATTATTACAGATCATAATAGGGCCCACTATTTTGTCCCAACCTTTGGGCCGAGGGTACTAACATTCCCTGTCCCTAGTGTTGACATTCTCTAGGCCTCATTCGATTTACTAGACGCTTACCTGCGAAGCACGTGGTCCTTTCTAACCCAGGGACTAACTCTCCCAGTGAACCTCGCACTTGCCAATCACCAGCGAGGGTCCTCTTCGCGGGCATGACTTGCGACCTCGTCCCCGTGAGGCTTACCTGAGCTCACTATACTGAAGGACCTTACTAAATAGTACACCAAAAATTGAAGGGTGCCTTCGGATTTGACAAAGACGGCCGCGATTGTTTCCTCTGAGGCTGCTAAATACAGATGTAGTATTTCTCCCGTTTGAGGCGACTTCAGCAGTAGGGGGAAGTGAGGTACTGTTTTAGTTGTTTGAAGGCGGTTTGACACTCTTCAGTCCATGAGAAGGGTTTCCTCAAAGCTCTAAAAAATGGTAGCCACTTGTTTGCTATTTTGGAGATAAATCTGTTCAACGCCACCACCTTACTTGTGAGGCGCTGGATTTCTTTTGTAGTTTGCGGTGAGGGCATCTTTGCAATAGCTTGAATTGTTTTTTTGGGTTCGCCTCTATTTCTCTCACTGAGATCATGGAACCCAATAACTTGCCAACTCGCATGCCAAATGCGCACTTTTCGAGGTTAAGCTTTATGCCGTGGGCTTTCAACGTCGCGAATATGTCAAATAGGTTCCACACATGTTTCTCTATGGATTCAGTTTTTACGAACATATCAACTACGTACACCTCCAAACCGCGACCTATTTGTTCTTTGAATATCTTGTTTACCAATTTTTGGTAAGTTGCACCCACGTTTTTGAGTCAAAATGGCATAACCTGGGAACAGAAGAGACTTTCCTCAGTGACGAAGGTTGCCTTTTCCTGGTCATCTTGGACTAAAAAGATTGTAGCCCGAAAAGGCATCCATGAAGCTCATGAACCTGTGTCCAGCGGAGGCATCCACTAGGCGATCTATCGATGGTAAGGGGAAGCTATCCTTGGAGCATGCCTTGTTTAAGTTGGTAAAGTCAATGCACATCCTATACTTGTCTGTCATCTTTTTTACTATCACCATAATCGAAATTCAATCCGGGTACTCCATTTCCTTAATAAATTCGACGGTCAATAATTTGGCGACCTCCTGTCGCATTGCTTCAATTATATGTTGTGCGAACTTTATCTTATTTTGTTTCACAGACTTCGCCTTTGGGAGTACATTCAACATGTGCATTATTACCTATGGATCCACTCTAGACATATCTGTCACGGACCATGCGAAGACGTTTAAATTCCCCTTCAGGCATTCAACTAGTAACATTTTTCTTCTTCGTTCAGCGTCAATGAAATTTTGACTGTCATTTCTTTATTGCCACAGAATAGTTGCAAGGTCTCGATGTGCTCCGCTACCTCAGGTTTTATATCTCGATATTCTTCCCTTACATCCAAGTCGTCCAAGTTAATGGCTTAGGTTGGCGAACTTTGCTTTTTAGTGAGAGGCTGCTTTGTATGCCTTATAGATAGCATGGTGGCACTACCTCACCATACGATGGTCGGATCGCAAGAAGCTGACGCTGGTACTTATTGGGAACTTGATCTTCATACAATAGGTTGTTATCACCATATTCACTATTCGCATAATTGGTTTACCAAAGATAGCGTTATATGCCATCGGGTGATCGACCACATAGAACTGGACACACTCCGTGGTTGTATGCTCGCTGTCACCTAGAGTGGCTAGCAACATGATGTGCCCCTTACTTCGACAAGATGGTTCGCGAAGCTGTACAAAGGGCTGGCTACGAATAAATATTTCTCTTTTAAGCCTATTGTCTTATATGCTCCTTAAGATAAGACTTTCACTATGTTGCTGCTATCAACAAGTATCCTCTTAACTTTGAAGCCCGTAATCTCAGTCGAAACCACTCTTGGGTCGTTCCCTTTTTCGTCATGTATTAGCTCATCGCCATCACTTCTGAACTACACACTCTACTTTTTCTGGTGTTGTGGTTTCTTCAAGGCACTGAGTGACATCACACCCCTCATATGAGCTTGCCTCTTTGTCCTTGACTACATTCACTCGTCGCCTATGCCTACTATTACATGAATGGTTATTCGAACTCTTTACTTTCCCTTGAGGTCTGGTCCCTGCGAGCTTTGGCCCTACTCGGACCTCTCCGGTTTATGAACTCAACCAGTTCACCATTTCAGATAGATTCTTCTATGGCATTATTTAGCATGAAGTAGTCATCGGTCTTATGTCCCAAATCATCATGGAAGGCGCATCGGTCCCTAAAATCCGTCCTTCTACCAGTACTTCGCATTAGGGACGGCTTAGGAATGATGCCCAAGCTCTTCACCTAATTAAGGATGTAAGCTCGCATGGCATTTAATGGGGTTTAAACTTTCACATTTACCGCACACATTTCTACTGCTACTATTACAGCTCACAATAGGGCCCACTATTTTGTCTCGGCTTTTGAGCTGAAGGTACTGACATTCCCTGTCCCTGAGGGGTTTAATGCCTCGCGTGCTCTTGCTGGTGCCCCTGCAGGTTTCTAAGTGCATCGCCTTGGGCTGAGGTTCTGTGCGACCTGTTGATCCTAACCCGTAATGACTGGTTGTTGGAAGATTTCCTAGCACGTTGCCATTTTCTATTCCTGGGTTGTTTATCTTCCCTTTGGAAACTGAATTGTAATGCCATTTTGATTTCTTCTACCTCTACAAACGTATGAGCTCATTCGTATAGGTCAGCTAGGATATGTGCCCTATTGTCCGTGAACGAATACTGCACGTGGTTGTGCTACACCCCCATGATAAGGCATTTATTGCCCATTGATCTTCTAAATTCTTTGGGTTGAATGTAGCTACGTGAAACCTCTTTATATAGTCTTGGAGGGATTCACCCTCTCGCTGCTTCATCGGCATCATCCCTATAGGTGTATTCATGATTGCTTGATAGGTCCAGAATCTTCCCAATAACATTTGTCCCAACTGTGATAAGATGTGAGCTGAGCCTTATAGAAGGGAGAGATACCAATCCTTGGCACTTACTTTTAGCGTCGTAGAGAAGGCCTTACATTTGGCCGCGTCTGAAGCTCTCAGCATGTTTATGTAGTAGTTATATTGTATTAGATGGGCTTGCAAATCCCTTCTTCCCTCAAACATGTTCTTAGGCACCTTGAAGTTGCGAGGTAGGCTTGTTTCCGTGATTTTAGGAGCCAGCGGGTTGTTAGAACAAAACAACTAGTCTATGTCTCGTGACTTAAGGTGCAAGGTCTGTACATCACGACAAAGCTCATCCATATCATTCATCCACTTATTCACTTGAGTGCTCGGGGCTTCATCTTGGGTGGTAATGTTTCTCTTGGATTCTGAGTTATCAACACGTGCCTTTCGGCACAGTTCCTCATTCTACCATAGCAACTTCTATTGACAGTTCTACAAACTGTGCTTTTTGCACTGCCATTTGCTCATTCATGAACTTCATCTATTCTTAGAGGGCCAAAAGCTGAGGCAAGGGTGGTTCTTAGTTGAGGGAAGGATGCATTCCTTGACCGGAGGAAAGATTAAGGTCTAGCGAAAGAGAAGGCCCCAATAGACTATGTTGTCAAGGTTTTTGGGCTTGTCAGCAAACCAGGTGGTAAACAAGTTTGTCTCGTCATGTCAGGGGTCAAGACCCGATATTGACCAAAGAAGGGGATGAAGGGAAAGGTCTCGTCGGGGTAAGTCATTTTTTACTTTAGGTTGAAGAGAACTGAATCAAACTGGAGAAAATCTACTGGTTGGAAGTAGTCCACGCTCACCTCAGCAATTATTGAATAATGTTTTCTCCTGTTGTATTAAGGAAAACACATGAGGTATTAATACACATTCTTACTACTACTATTACAACTCGCAATAGGGCCACTATTTTGTCTTGGCCTTTGGGCTGAGGGTACTAACATTCCTTGTCCCTAGTGCTAACATTCTCTAGGCCTCTTTCAGCATACTAAGCAATTGCCTACGGAGCACGTAGTCCTTTTTGACGCATACCAATATCTCAAACATAGTTTCAAACCTTCTAATAGACATTATGTTCTCTAACAAATACAAACATATATAATGTTTACCAATATCTCTTACCTGAGTTTACAAAGAAAATTCTAGCAAATTTTTGAGGGGAAATACTTCTAAAATATTTAGTATCTTCTAAACTCAAAAGTTTAAATACTATTCTCTTCTTCCTTTTTTTTCAATTCTAAACCAACACTCGCAAAAATTTCCTTGTATTATCTTTCAAATTTTTGCTATCACCAAATTCTCATGATGCAACCCTAAATGATGAGAATCCAGGCATAATATAGTAGATGAGTATGAATAATATAATATCTTATTTTCAATAGTGGTTTCAGGACCATAATCCCGATACGTGAAGTCATGTTTTATTATTTCATTAATGTTTATAGAGTTACATAGGGGCTGTATTAAATTTTGGTGGAAAAATTTTAACGTTTAGATAGTCAATTAAGCAAAAAGGATTAAATTGTAAAAGTTAAGAAAGTTATTATTAGTAAATTAGGTTCAATAGCTTTAGAAATTTAATTTGGTGGCTTTAAATGATAATTAGACCATCACTATCTAAGATGGACGGTTATGAGTAAGCATATGTGATATTTTATAAGTTGATTAAAGGATAAATGTGTAAATTATTAATTTAACTAAAGAAGCAAATTAAATAAAAATAAACATAATCTTCTTTAGTGGGTTTTTCACCGAAATTTTGAAGGAAAAACATCATTGAAGAGCTTAAGGAGGTTCGTCCATAATCTTCTTTGCATATGAGTTCTTTTTTAGCTTATTTCTTGTTATTTTGTGTTTTTGGGATCGTTGCAACTAGGTCCAATTAACCCATAGCTTCATTTTAAAATTTGTTAAGGATTTTGAAAGGTACCATTGATGAATTCTTATTATTATAGATGTTAATTGATGAGATAGAAGCTTTAGTTGTTGATTTGAATTAGTTTATTAAGTAATTTTGTTAGTTTTCAGTTAAGGATTGATTTGATAAAATATTAAAATTTACATGGTATTCTTGTGAATTTGAATAATTATTGACTGTACTAGTATGGGAATAAATTCGACTAGTAAGGGTATTTGACAATTTTTGCTAAATTTGGAGATTTTAAGTTTAGGAACTGAATTATGAAAAATGTAAAAGTTTAAGGAAAATGTGTAATTAGTGAAATTTTAAGGGTCATATGCATTGAAATGATGTAAAATGTATGTGTAATTAATAGATTGTATTTAATTATTATATAGATCAAGAACTAATGAAAAAGATAATAACTAAGGAAAGGGGAAAATTACGGAGTAGTTCCTGCGTGTTAACCGGAATTGAATTGTAGGTAAGTTCATAGTGTTTGATATGTAAATTATAAGTTTCTTGAGATAATGTTATTGTTTCTATTTAATTTTTTAATACATGTAAAATTTCATAGGTTTTTTTATAGTATAATAACTACTGAAATCAAATTCATATGAAGATGATTAATGGATGGTGTCAATCTTTGTGATTGCACAATTTTGATATGAGTGTATTGAGTTTATGTTATGTGTACGGAAATGAGGAAGTGTCTTTGGTTGATAAATATATGTAAAGGTAATGAATTTATATATAATACCCGGTAGTAATCTCTAGGTATTCGATTACATTTTAGCACAACATTTCATCTACAGACCGATGGTCAGTCTGAGCGAGTAATTCAGATACTTGAGGATATGCTTCGATGTTGTGTTTTAGAGTTTGAAGGTAATTGGGAGAGATTTCTACTGTTGGTTGAATTTGCATACAATAGTTATCAAGCGAGCATTAAAATGGCACCGTATGAAGCTTTGTATGGTTGAACGGACTGAGCTCAGTGAGAAAAAAGTTATTTGGTGTTGATTTAATACAAGAAACCAAAGAAAAAGTTAAAGTGATACATGACAGTTTGAAAGCAACTTCAGATCGACAGAAATCCTATGCAGATTTGAAAAGAAAAGACATCGAATTCCAAATCGGTGACAAAGTGTTTTTGAAAGTATCGTCCTAGAAGAAAGTTCTTTGATTTGGCCGTAAAAGAAAGTTTAATTCTCGGTTTATCGAGCTGTACGAGATCATTGAGAGAATTGGGCCAATAGCTTACATATTAGCTTTACTGTCAGAGTTAAAAAAGATTCACAATAAATGTAACACCCCAAACCCGGCCTGGATGTTATGACCTTATCAGGTGATGATACGATGAAGGGTTTTGAGAATAATGTATTTCGTCAAAGTTTTGTAAAGTGATACAATACATCATTGAAGTTTCATGACTATTACTAAAACGTTATTTGATTAAACCGTTTTCCAAAACATTATTTTCAGCGGAAGTTTTACTAACCGTTTATATTTTAGAAATCTCGCTCGTATTTTTAGAAAAACTTTAGTTTTTATAAAACCGTAATTTTAGTAAATTGTCGTAATAAAGGTTAAAGACACCTCTAAAACTAGAATAAAAATCCAATAGTCCAGAAAGTCCAAAAATTACATAACTCTCAGAGAAATATTACTTAAAATAAGCAAAGCCATAATTAAAAATAGTTCACATCTCGTGGTCACTGTGAGACTCCATCGCACTGATCTGCCTAAGTCTAAGGATTACTTGAACAAAACAGACAAGTGGATGTGAGTTTTTGTAAACTCAATGTGTAACCCACAGAAATGGACATACAATAATTACAGACTTCACATATACAGTCAGATTCAGATTCGGACCTAAGTCATTTACAGATACAGAGAACAGAATCAGATACGTAGAATTCTACCTCTATCCTCTACACACCATCTCTGACCATTCATACATACTATGTGGGGTTAAAAACATCCACCCATCCCTACACACCATATTGTGTCATAACGACACATATCAGATATCATGCAGCCAAGCTACCAGAATATAAGCGAAGTTTGCCTTTCAGAACACTTCCTCCACATATACAATTTCCCCTCCCCAACTTAATTATAGATTACAGATACAGAAATATCATGCTCGCATACAGATATCATATGTATATAAATAGCAGAATAATCAGACATGCATAACAGTGTCATACTCAGAGCAAACCATCAAACTATCAGATCACATGATCTAGGGTTTGATTAACCCCTACCGACCATACGGTAGGCCCTCAGTCGATCGGAATGACCCGTGCAACCCTAGGGGAAATTTCAAAAATATAGGCCTACACACTTGTGTAGCCCATACGCCCAAATTGGCCTGGCCCGTGTGGCTCATACGGCTCGGCCCAAAACCTATACGCCTGTTTGGCATGCCCATGTTGCCCCACACGCCCAACTTGGCCTAGCCTGTGTTACCCACACAGCCATACTCAAACCACCACACGGTCGTGTCTTGCATACGGCCATGCCCTCGTTAACTGCACAGCTGTGTCTCACACACGACCAACCACACGGGTGATTACACGTCCGTGTGGCGTCGGCAGTCTGCACTTTCAGCTTTCACCACACTTGTTTTTCACGCGTAAAGGGTACACTTGGTTTGTTTTCATTGCGAAATCACTTCTGAGGCCACCAGCACCTAAAATAGAATGCCGAACACCTTTTAGTAACCAATTACAAGCCTTACACAATTTACCCAAATACATAACTGACTTAACGCTTAAAAAATGACCACAACCTCGAACCAAGCTATTGAAGTGAGATTTTTCGCCTCACAACCTTCTCCTAATCATAAAATTCATTGCTTAGCCACCATAGATTAACATTGCTAAACCCAAACCAAAAGTTAAAGGGCTGAAAAATCACTTACCAGCCGAATAAAGAACCAAGAATGCAATAGCGATGATTTAACGAGAAAATTCCAGTAGAGATCAGAGGAAAGCCACGAACAATCGAAGGAGGAAAAACGAAGAAGATGGGAGGGGAAGAGGAAACGTTAAAGATAGAAAGAAAAATTCAAAAAAAGAAAAAGAAAATAAAAAATAAAAACAAATTAGATAACACCCAACTCCCCACTAACCACATAATTTCAACTTCCTCAGAATCCCAACACCACCAAAACACTAACTCACCACCGAGCAAAAATAACATCCACGCTCATGCAGGGATTCGAACACAGGACCTCCAACACCCCAATTCCCTTACCACTCGAACCAGCAGGCTTATTCTGATATGAATTAATAGACAGTTTAATATAAACCCATTCAACAATGGTAAGGCTAGGATAAGAAAAATAACAAAATTTGGCAGAGGTGAGACTTGAATCCAAAACCTCTCACACACACCCAAAACACTTAGCCACTGAAACAGATATACATTTGTGTCAGATATTTACAGAAATAGAAATAAATCATTCAGGGCATTACAACTCTACCCCCTAAAAGAAATTTTGACCTCAAAATTTACCTGATCCAAACAGATGAGGATGCTGCAGACGCATCGCGTCCTCAGGTTCCTATGTGGCTTCCTCAATGTCATACTTCCGCCACAGAACCTTTACTAATGGAATGGACTTCCTCCTTAGAACCTTAACATCACGATCCAAAATCTGAAGCAACTCCTCCTCAAAAGTCAAATTCTGTCTAACATCAATTTCCTCAACAGAGACAACGTGAGATGGATTAGACCGATACCGCCTCAGCATCGAGATGTGGAACACATCATAAATACGGTCTAACTCTGGAGGTAGCTCTAACTGATAAGCAACTGGTCTTACATGCTTAAGAATTTGATACGGCACAATAAACCTAGGGCTCAACTTGCCCTTACGACCAAATCTCAGAACATTTTTTCACGGAGAAACCTTAAGAAAAATGAAGTCACCCATAAAGTACTCGATATCTCTCATCTTCAAATCTGCATAGGACTTCTGTCTATCAGAAGCCGCCTTCAGATGATCTCGAATCAGTCTAACCTTATCTTCGGTCTCAAAAACTAACTCAGGATCTAAAACCCATCGCTCACCCAACTCAGTCCAACATATCGGAGTACGACGCTTACGACCATACAATGCCTCGTAAGGTGTCATCTGAATGCTATACTGGAAACTGTTATTGTAGGCGAAATCAGCTAGCGACAGACTAAGACGAGCGAATATCTCCTTCAAATCAGTCATCGCTCTACGACTAAGAGCATCGGCCACCACATTGGCCTTACCAAGATGATACTCTATCGTGCAGTCATAATCTTGGAGCAGCTCAATCCATCGACGCTGTCTAAGATTCAAATCCTTCTGAGTAATGAGGTATTTAAGGCTCTTGTGATCAGTGTAGATGATACACCTCTCACCGTACAGATAGTGCCTCTAAATCTTCAACGCAAAAACCACAACAACCAACTCGAGATCATGCATCAAATTATTCCTTTCATGTGTCTTAAGTTTCTGGGACGCATAAGACATAACCTTACCATCTTGAATCAGTACACATCCCAAACCGACGTGTGATGCATCACTGTAGACCACAAACTCTTTACCATATTCAGGCTATATCAGAATAGGAGCTTGAGTTAGAACAAACTTAAGCTTCTCGAAGCTCGATTGTTGTGCATCAGTCTAGACAAAATAAAGACCCTTACACGAAAGCTTAGTCAAATGAGCTGCAATAAAAAAGAACCCCTCAATAAATCGCTGATAATATCCTGTAAGACCTAGAAAACTATGGGTGTCAGATACATTCTTAGGCTGCTTCCAATCTAGCATAGCCTCAATCTTTATAGGATCAACTTGAATCCCCTCGGCAGAAACTACATGCCCTAGAAACGTTACCTCTCGCCACCAGAACTCATATTTACTGAACTTGGTGTAAAGCTATTTCTCTCGGAGTATCTGAAGCACTACTCTAAGATGTTCATCATGCTCATCCTCGATCTTAGAGTAAACCAGAATATCGTCGATAAAGACCATGATGAACTGATCCAAATATGGCTGAAAGACTCGGTTCATCAAATCAATGAATGCAACCGGAGCATTCGTTAGGCCAAAAGGCATAACTAGGAACTCGTAATGTCTATAATGAGTCCTAAATGCAGTCTTATGAACATCAACTTCCTTAACTCTAAACTGATGATGCCCAGATCGGAGATTTATTTTTGAGAAATCAGAAGCCCCTCGAAACTGATCAAACAAATTGTCGATCCTCAGAAGTGGATACTTATTCTTTTCAGTCAATTTATTTAATTGTCGATAGTCAATGCACATCTTCATGGTCCCATTCTTCTTCTTAACAAACAAAATCGGTGGCCCCCACAGAGACACACTGAGACGGATGAAACCACGATCTAGAAGCTCTTGAAGTTGAGCCTTAAGCTCTGTAAGCTCCTTTGGTGCCATACGATATTGAGCGATGGACACAGTAGCTGTACTCGGTGGAAGCTCAATACCAAACTTAACTTCTCGAACTCGGAGGTAAACTAGGTAACTCCTCAGAAAAGACATCCGAAAATTCCCTCACTGTTCTGATATCCCAGACAGAAGAGTCCCTAGAAACTGAAATACTGACAAAAGCAAAATATGTCTTACACCCTTTCCGAACCAGTTTCTCAGCCACAAGAGTGGATATCACATTGGATAGATAATCTCGACGCTCACTGATCACAACCACTTCCTTATCATCCTCGGTCCTCAAAACGACCCTCTTAATCATACAATCCAAACTAATTCGGTGCTCAACTAACCATTCCATACCCAGAATTAAGTCAAACTCCCCAAACGGAAGCTCCATCAGATTTACCAGAAATATAGCCCCTTGCACTTCTAACAGAACATTCCTATAAAGTTTATTAACTCGAACAGACTGCCCCAACGGACTCAGTACTATAATCTCACTAGAAATGCTCTCAACCGAAATCCCCAGGTTTTCAGAAGCAGTACTAGCTATATAGGAGTGTGTAGAACCTATGTCTATCAGAGCAGTATAAGGTACATCAAAAATAAAGAACGTACCGGTGATAACATCAGAAGCATCTCTATCCACTCAACGTCGAGCAGCATAGACCAATGTAGGCTGCCTCGCCTCAGTCTGAGTAGCACATCTATCTGGTGCTCTCTGCCCTCGGCTCAAACCATTACCACCTCTAACCGTTTCACGACCCCTAAGTGGCTGCTGAATTGCCCTCTGAGGCAATCTTGAAAAAAATCTCAATTCAGACGATCACGTTGAGTACCCTCCTCAACTGATAACTATCACTGATACGCCTCGTCGCGAAGCAAAGAGACTGCACCTTTAAGTTTTTGCTCAGGAGTACAGTCTATATCATTCATAATCCTCTCGGTGGCTTCCAACCAATACTCGGCCACAGTAGGGGCGACTCTAGTGACACCTTTAAACAACTCAGCTCCATTGGACCAGAGTCATTCAGTTATCGACCCACAGCCCCTAGATCTAGAATAGGGTCCAGCGACCCTCTCCAACACTTTCAACATGGCTTGGGACAATGCGTCATCCTCAGCCAAGTGGCTTTGAGACCCAGTCTCAGTAGCAGGCGAAACTGGTGTCTCATTCGTGTCTAAATTTGACATATTTCCCAAAGAGAAAGACTCAGCTCGAGCCCCCTACGGCTTCTACCACGCCCACGAATACTACGACCGCGAGCTCCATGAGCGCTCATCATAAAATTTCAAATTTTATCTATATTATAAAATTTTATGCATCAGTTCCAATATTTATTAGCAGATATTTTATGCGTAAATTATCAAAAGTTCAGATATGTTTTCAGAGGCTTCAATCTCTAACTATTTCAGTACAGTTTCAGAAAGTGCTAACTACAGTGTTTTCAGAGTATGTTAAAAAATACTTATAGGATCGGCGCCGGAGACTCGATGTACCACATACTTTATCAAATTATCCAAATTATTTGAAAATCAGTTCTTTTTGAAACACAATTTTGGAACCCAAAATTCACAGCCCGAGTTTTGCAACCTGACTCTGATACCACTAAATGTTCAAGGGCTAAGCTACTCACTCCAGTCTGAATGTTCACTCGTTTAAGATATGGCTAGCCCAATCTCTAAAATTCACAGCTCAAGCTCGATCCATTGTCATGTTTATAATATGTTATTTTTTTCTTTTATATATTGAAAAATATTTGATACACTGCTTGAATTTTTAGACTTCACATGCAAGAATTTTGAAAAATCACCTCTTTAGATGAAAGTATTAAGCTACTCAAATCTCTGTTCGAAATTATTTACAAATGGCTATAATACACTAGAAAAGCCCTCAAACTACCGCACAATGTTTAAGCAAAACCTAATACTTAATTTGTAGTCAAGTAAACCCTTAATCTATAAATTTTATCCATTTAAACCCTTAATTTTAATTGAATTTGTTTTATTTATTTATGTGACATGGTAAAATTGTATTTTATTTTAACTTTTTGTTTTACACATTTGATTATTTTAGTAGTTATAAAGTTTTATTTCAAATATCTTATTAAACAAAGTGCCAAGGGTGCAATACCAAAACAAATTATTTGACTTCTTACTTTGCAGTTCTCCCAAGATTTGATTAGAAAGGGTATTTCCACAAGTTTTTTATACTCGTAATTGTAATGGTTGTTTTTACCCAATATTATGATATCATCCTATCATTTTATTTAAAACCTATATTAACAGATTTGTGGAGGAGCCGTGAACCGCACTAACAGATTGATTTAAAAACAAAATGCAACACTTGTTGGTTTCTGCTTGGTTCATTCCTAAATTTCGTTTTTGAGATAGGTGGTACTGACATGTCATTTCTAGCCAGCAGCATCTTAAAGCGTCTTATGCCAAACATAATTTTTATTTCTTAATTTATGTTTGTCACGTGACGCATTAAGAGGCTACTATGTGGCACTAACGGATTAGTTAGCAATGTTACATCAGCACAACTAACGGTGTTAGCGTGGAACTACCAACCTAATTGACGGAATACAAGTTCAAGGATCAACTAGATCCAAAAGAATTTTTAAGAACCAATTAGATACAAATGAATAAATTGAGGGGTAAATTATATATTAACCCTAAAACTATTAATTTCTCATGCTTGAATGCTTCAATTGGGAGAATTGAAAAGTGAAGAGAAAGAAATTGTTTTGGCTAATTAATTTCTCAAATATTAAACCCTAAAACTGTGATAATCATTCCCTTTCTTTTTCTTTTAAAATAGATATAATTCAACACATATGAATATTTAATAGGAGATTTAAAATAAAACTTTACAACCAATGACATATGTAAAGCTAAAATAAAATAAGATGAGCATAAAAAAAATTAAGGATTTAAATAAATAAAATTAATAGATAAAAGTTTGTTTAGGGTTTACAATTTTTCAAATATTAGCCTTTCCAAATTTTCAAATACTCTATTTTTACCAAATCAAATAAATTTATTTTTAAAATTTTGATTTATCTAACAAATCCTTAGCTAAAAGTGTTATAAGAATTAATGTCAAATTGTATAAAAAGAAAAGGGTCAAATTACCAATAATGCATGTGTTTATTGAGTCGTACATGACAGCTGGCTTAAATCTCGAAGTAGTTAGTAAAGTTCCAACGGAATTTCGTTTTAAAGATAAACGTTTTATCTCTCACTACACAGCTTCAGTTCGTGAACTCAATAATAATAATAATAATAGTAATAAATCACATTTATAAAGTGATTCTTTGTATTAACTAAGAATAATAATTATTCTTTGCGGTAATATGCACAAATATTCACCCTGCTATTAGCATAATTTCCGTTTTAGTCATCTAAGTTTAATTTTTTTTATTTTAATCACTAACATTATCGAAATTTAATATTTTGATCAGTTATCCGTTAAATTACTAATGAAGTGTTAATGTGGCCATTTTTCATTATCATGATAACAAATTTAGCACTCCAAGTTTATGGAGTCTATCAAATTGATCTCAATTTTAAAAATTCAACAAATTTAACTCTCAACTTTACACATTATATCAATTAGTCTTGATTCTTAAAAATTCAAAATTCAAAATTAAAACTTTAAAAATAAAATGATTTAAAAATTCATTTTGCAATAAAAATACATAAGATTTTATAAAAATATATATTAAATTATAAAAATACATACAAAATTATAAATAAATGAATATTCATTCTTCTCTTTTTCTGACTAAAACCAAATTCAAACTTTTCCTCTTTTTAGTTTTATTTTATAAATAATAATTTATTTAGGTCTGCATTGTTCCTTAATCCTCACCAAATTTACTAAGCGTTGGGCACCACCTTCGCCTAAAACCACTGACACCAAGAACATTTGCTCCGAACTCCTTAATTGCCTCATCTTCCATCGTCATGCCATCAAAATAAGAATTCATTGTGGAGCTACCAACATGGCTTTCAACTTACTAAATCTTCTAGACTTCATCTTCACCTATATATTTTCAATCATGTCTGCTTTCAAGCATAACCTCAAACTCAACAAATTTATTCTGGGCAACAACCTAAAGACATTGATTCTTACCCTTTCAACTTCACGTTGTTTTTTACCCAACTTTTAACATGATGGTTGTTAATTTTGTAAAAAAAGGGATAATTGAATCTACTTAAGCCTTCTTCATTTTTGCCCTTAAATTGTTTTATTTATAAAATTATTATTTTAATAAATAAATGTTATGTTAGAAAATAAGAAAAATACATATTTATTTATAAATATTTTTATACAATTGTGTATATTTTTATAAAATCTTATGTATTTTTATCGAAAAATAAAAAAATTAAATAATTCTTGTTTATTTTTGAATTTTGAATTCTTAAGGTTTAAGACTAAATTGACATAATGTGTAAATATGAGGGATAAATTTGTTATTATGCCAATGAAAAACAGCTAGATCAGCACTCTGTTAGTGATTTAATGAATGAGTGACCAAAATAAAAACACACTAATAGTTGAGTGACTATTTATATAGTTCACCCTTATTCTTTGTATTAACTCTTTTTTAGTTATATTCATTGTATTAACTAATTAAACTATAAATGTGTTTTTTTAATACAATGTTCAGAACTACCTATAACCCTTTCCCAACCCTTAAAAAGGATGATAAATGTACTTCAGCGCACTCGAATTCACGTTCTTCTGTACTCGCACAATATCGATTCTAACCAAGCTAAGACTCAGTCAACATAGAATGTGTTCTTTTAATTATTAAGTAAAATTAGAAATTACAAGTTAAGTACAATTAGACTCAATTAGTATAATGCACAAATAAATTACAATTACAATTAATACATTCTTATAACTACGACCAAATTAAACTATTATATGCACAAACTGGTGGACTAATAACTAGAACATATTTAGATCTAAATCAAAATAAGTCTAGGCAGGATCCACACATCCACACATGATGGGCAAGGGTGAAACAATAATTTTTTTAGGGAAGTTGAAATTAAGTTATATATTTTTATGACAACTAAAATTTAGTTTCACCATTGTACTGATTTGTATCTTCAAAAGGACTAAATCAAAAGGTTAGCATTTTTGGGAGGCCAAACTATAAATTTACCATATATTAACTTATTATTTTATAATTTTTTTGGGTTCTAAAGTAAAAATTTATTTTTTTAGGAGTTATGGTCCTTGCCTACCTCCTCTCTTCACCCCCGGTAGGGGGTTTAAACCAACATAAAATATAATGAACTAAAAAAAACTTAACGCGCAAAATAATAGTTTTCATTAGGTTAAAATATGTAATAGGTCTATGTACTTTTCATAAATTTAAAATTTAGTCACTGTAAATTTATTTTCATGAATTTAGTATCTCTACTTTTAAACTTCAAATTTCAGGTCCAATAGTTACCACTACTGAATTGGTGGTGTGACATTTTGAAATTAAAAAGAAAAAACCTCACTTAGTAGCAATGTAACTAAGAAAAATGACGTTATAGTGAACTTTAATTTAACAAAATAATTTTAACAGTGTTAAAAATTGGATCTTAATTTTAAAATCTGAAAAATAAAAGGACTACATTCCTAAAAATAAAAATATAAAGACTAAATTATAAATTTATAAAAAAAATACATAAACTTATATCATATTTTAACCTTTCCATTATCAATAAAATATTCTTACATTCAAGACCTCTATATGCAATATTTTATTTTTCTTTTTCTATCTCAATTGACGAAAATACGTAAATGCGTCATCTTCCTGATTCTGAAATTTAGACACTAATTAATTTATTATATTTGTTAGTGTATTTATTAAAGAAAAAAAAGTTAATTTCACCATATATCCCTAAATTATAACCTTCATTCCAAATAGATACCTAAACTCTAAAACATTTTAATTACATCTCTAAACTATAGATGTTATATCAATAAGATCATTTCATTACTAAAATCGTTAAATACGACATCAGATCTTGTGTTGTATAGCTTAAAATGAAAATTTTAAAGAAAAAATTAATATTGTAATAAAAATCTTAGGTTTAAGGTTTTCCATACTTTTACAAAAGCTTTATTGTTCACTATCTTTTTTTTGGAGGGTTTACGTTATCTTTAGTTTTACCTTGTAACAGTTAAGCATAATGTTGTACTTTTCTTTAAAATTTTCATTTTAAATTATGCCACATAAAATTTGACGTGTTATTTAACGACTGAATTAACTAATTTAATTATAGGACCTAATTGATATGAAATTAATAGTTTAGGGATGTAATTAGAATATTTTGCAGTTTGAAGACTAATTTAAAATGAGAATCATAGTTTGGGGATGTTGAGTGCAATTAACTCAAAAAATTACATTGAATGAACTATATAAATTTATACATAAATACAAATAATTAAGTATTTAATATGTTTTATTAATTTGGCAAATAGTATCTAAATATAAATTTGATAAAATTTTTTTAAATAATCGCATTTTAACTTATTTTATTTTGTCTAAATGTTAAATGTTAATTTTTGATAGTCCAAATAATCTCAAATTTAAAAATACATTATAAAATTTACTTAATCTCTCTCTATTTGGAATAATTTTGAGCACAAAAATTAATTTTGGCTACCAAATTATCATTTAGAGGAAGCAAAATATAAAAGTGATTAATTTGGAAAGGGAAGAAAATATGTTGGCAAATATGAGCTGACTTTGACATGGCTTTTCGCGTATGGTCTGATACATTCTGGGGGCTGCTACCAGAAATTGATCAACACGGAAAGTAATAATTATTTATTACAATCCAAAACCATGTTATGTAAATTAATGCTGCGTTGGAACTTTACTTAGTTTCATTAATATATATTTGACTGATGAATTTCCAAACCTTGACGAGGTTAGGTATTCATTGTTGAAGACTAATCTTGTTAATGTTCAATGTAAGAAACTTAACACCACATCCTTTTCGCGGCTATAAATTGATGAATTTTGTAACCCCAAAACTTACAACTTGATCAACACGTTAAGACTAAATAGATTATTATTTATATATTTTGAGAGAGAGGAGTTGATTGGATTGGGGGAAAATATGGGTTTATGCAAGCTAGGTTGTGTGCCATGGTTGCTAGGGATTTTGTTCCTTAGTAGCCTTGAGCTGCTATGCATGGCAGATGTCCATTACTATGACTTCATTGTAAGTAATTGTATCTCATACCATACCACATTTACTTCTTTTTTTAAACATTTAATAAATATTGTTTACTGTTTATCGTCTCTATTTTTTATTAACGGCAGGTCCGAGAGTCCAACTTTACAAGGCTGTGCACCACAAAGTCGATGTTGGTGGTGAATGATAGTTATCCAGGCCCAGAAATTCGGGTTCATAGGGGAGACACCGTGTTTGTTAATGTCCACAATCATGGATCTTATGGCTTTACCATTCACTGGTAATAATTTACTAACACACACACACACACACACACGCACTCTCTCTCTCTCTCTCTATATATATATATATATTGTCATCCATCCTAGTGATCAATTAAAGAAAATTTGACTCCCGTAGGCACGGTGTGAAACAACCAAGAAATCCATGGTCCGATGGCCCTGAGTTCGTGACTCAGTGCCCGATTCAGCCAGGAACAAACTTCACTTACCAAGTGATATTGTCGGATGAAATAGGTACACTATGGTGGCATGCCCACAGTGACTGGACTCGTGGCTCCGTCCATGGCGCCTTTGTTATTCTACCAGCTCCGCACGAAACTTACCCATTCCACCCGCCTGATGCTGATCAAACTATCATACTTGGTAACTATATACTATCCAATCCAGTCCATTGGAAAACCTTAGTTGAGCAAGTTCAGTTGATAATTCTTGATTGCTTACAGAATCATGGTACAATGACGACTATTTGGAACTTATCCGGAATTCAACTTTAGACGGCCAGGCTGTAGGAATACCAAACGCTTACGCTATTAATGGGCATTTAGGAGACACATATGATTGCAATGGTAAGCGTAGCCTCTATATTTTGTAGTTTCGATGGATTTCATTTCTTAGTTGCAGCAGCAATTCGTTCATTCGTTCATGTTGCAGATACAATATTCCGGATGGAAGTTAATTACCAGGACACGTACCTTCTCCGCATAATCAATGCTGCAATGAATGAAGAGAAGTTCTTCTCCATTGCAAACCACACCCTCATAGTGGTTGCACAAGATGCTTCCTACGTCACAAGGTTTGCAACCGACTACATCATGATAACCCCTGGACAAACCATGGATGTTTTGGTCCATGCTAACCAAAACATTGGCCAGTATTACATGGTCATGAGGAATTTTCACGACAGCGCTGCTTCATCTAACAATAATCTCACCACCGCTATTTTCCAGTATAAAAACAGCGTTGGGGGGCCCAGGAACAATGCTTCCTTAGTATCATTGCCGGAACCTGACGATTCAAACGCTACAAGTAGCTTTCTCAGCCGAATTAGGAACTTAAGAGTGAGACAGAACCCACCACTGAGAGTGCCGAGAGCTATCCATAGACGAGTTTACATCGCAATCTCTACAAACTCCATTCCTTGCACCAACGACTCAGTATGTATTACTGAAGAGAGATTTGTTGCAGCTTTGAACAATGTCAGCTTTGTGTTCCCAGTTATCGACATTCTCCAAGCATACTACAAAAGGAGCATCAATGGTGTTTTCACCAAAGATTTCCCCCTTGAACCACCTGAATATTATAACTTCACTGGAGACTTGACTATTCTAAATCGCAACGTTACTATGGGGACAAAGGTTGTTATGCTGAACTATGGCGAAGCAGTTGAGATCGTTTTCCAAGCAACCCAGTTTGGTGCTGGTGGAAGTCATCCATTTCATTTGCACGGTTTCAGTTTCTACCGGGTGGGGAGTGGTTCAGGAAATTTCAATAACGTGACTGACCCCAAGTCTTACAACCTGGTTGATCCACCCCTCATTAACACCGTGCATGTTCCTGCTAGCGGCTGGGTTGCCCTTAGGTTTTTTGCAAACAATCCTGGTAAGTTTTCAATTAATTCAAGGAACCAAACTAAAAGCACTAATATTTAATTTAGCAATGAATTAAAACCATGTATTTATTATTTATGAATTTCAGGGGTTTGGTTTTCACACTGCCACTTCGAAAGGCATAGTAGCTGGGGTATGGACACGGTGTTCATAGTGAAGAATGGAGGCACCAAAGCCACAAGCATCCGTCCGCCGCCAGCATCCGGCATGCCTGTCTGTTCTGGAGCCTAGAAGACTGGGTCATTAATATCCAAAGAAGCAGATTTTATTTGGATTTAATTATTAATGTCAATAAGATTATTTGTCATTAGGAAATGTAGCCTTATATTCGATTTCTCAACAAAAACAAAATGGATTTTTAGGGATAGGTTAGAGGACTATTCAAGGAAAACCTCCCTTCTCTATCATAATATCTATGATTATTTATTGAAGACATTTTTAATTTCTTTTTACTTTTGTTGACCATTCTTAAATATTACGATTTGTCTGGGTGCAATTAAAAGCATATTAAAATATTTTAGGTTTGTTTGAGTCTGATCTAAAATATGAATTTAAAATTTTATCAAATTTCATCCATATTTATAATTAGTTAATTTAAACCTATTTTAAGCTTTATATTATTTTTTTAAAATAAAAATATATTTATATTATTTTTAATAATTTTATATTTTTTATTTATTAAAATGTTATATATAATCATCTTAATAATTTTTTAATATTTACATTATAATTGTATTATATGCTACTATAGATTTAAATTTTATGTGTTATCAATTATATAATATATAAAAATATTACAAACTTAAAAAAAAAGGGTTAGACTCAATCTATAAATGTTTAAGCTTGAGCCCAATCCATATTTTAAATGAAATTAATTTTTTTTACCCAAATCCATTTTTCGAGTCTAACATTTTAGCTAAAACTTTTCCAAAATTCAAACAGGCTTTTAAGCTTGAGTGAGTAATCTAGCCTATAAATAGGCCTAAGTACAATGTAACATTCTTGAAGCTCATTTCAAAAAGGCTTATATGTAAAAAAAAAACCCTTAAGAAAATGTGAAAAATCAATTAAGCTATTGTATTAAATTCATACTCAATTGAGTCCCTATTGTTAACTAAAATAATTAATTAAGGCCCTCCATTAATAGAATCCATGGTCAACCACATTCACCGTTAAAATAAATTGGTAGACCAATTACATGGTGGCACGTGATAGCTTTTAGTTTAATCTAATATATTCTATTAAAATGATTAAAAATCATAAAAAGTCATTAAAAATTATAAAAATCATAAAAAAATATTAAAGATTATAAAAAATAAGGAAAAAATTATAAAATATTTAAAATATTTAAAAATATTAAAATTAATATAAACTTATAATACTTATAAAAGCTTATAAATATTATAAAAACATATAATAAATCTAATTAATTATAAAAATATATAAAAAATTAATAAACATATTAAAATATTTAAAATTTTATAAAAACCTATAAAATTCTTAAAAATTATTAAATATTAAAACTATTAAAATTGATATAAATTATAATAATATAATAAATTATAAATAGATTTATAAAATTAATAAAATATATTTAAAATATTTAATAATTTATAACAAGTAATAAAAATTCATAAAAAACTTATAAATAATATAATAAATTCTAATAAATTGTAAAAAAATTATAAATTATACCCCTAAAGTCATAATGAATACATGACATCACACCAATCATTGGATAATGAGAATAGTTATAAGAACATTAGGTTTATTTTCATGTTGAATAAAATGTTCTCTTATTCCGTAAATAAAACAATAATTATGTGACCCTCTTTTTTATTGGTAAATTATTATTATTTTAAATTTTTATCTCCAATTTTTTAAGTGCAACACAATAGTTTGGACCTTAAAAAGTTAAAAAATGTTTGCTAGTTATTGTATGATATAAAGTATTTTTTTGTACAATTAGATACTATTAAACCAAAATTTTATAATCCACCTATTAGCATATATCAATATCAACTATTCTGACTAAGGTTTTCAAAACTAGACTGATGGTTGAACTGGTCAGTCCACAAGTTCGTTGGTTCGACCGATCCATCCAGTTCAATTAGACAAGACATTAAAAAAATCGATTCAACTGCATGGTTCCCAAGTCAATCGATCTAATGATTTTCTTCGGACTAATACCCTTGTCGATTTCGATCCAACTAGTTCAACCGACTGATCCAATCCATTTCAAGTTTTTATGATTTTTTTATAATTTTTATAAGTTTATATCGATTTTAATTTTTTTAATATTTTGTGATTTTTATAAGTTTTAAAGAATTCTTTTACCTTTTTTATAAAATTTTAAATATGTTTTGTTAATTTCATATTTTTTTATAATTTATTAGATTTTTTATTTTTATAAGTTTGTATTAATTTAAATATTTTTAATTTTTAATAAATTTTATATTTTTTATGATTTTTTTTATATTTTAAAAAAAGAAAAATTAGATTAAACCAAAAAAATTGTCACATGTGACCAATTAGTGGGTTCCTGTTAACAAAGGGCTTAATTTGATTATTTCAATTAAAGGGAAACTGAAATCCTATCTCTCTAATGGTGGTTTAGGATTTATTACGATTTTTTTATGCATGGGCTATTAGAATTAAGTGACCCGAATCCTTATTTAAATATTGTTAGAATTAAGTGACTCAAATTCTTATTTAAATCAAATACAGTGGTAAAATAAAATAAAAGTAAAATCACTATAGAATTATACTTATTTTATTTTATTTTATAATAATTTTTTTAAACCTTTTTAAACTCAATCTATTTGATATTGGTTAGAATAAGGTGTTTCAGTCTTACTACACTCCTATTAGAATATGGTTTTACAAGCCTATAAATAGACATAATCTACTCCTCTTGTAATTATTCGAATTCGACATAGTGAATTATCTTCTCCTCTGCTCGTGGTTTTTTCCCCGAAAGGGTTTCCATGTAAAATCTATGTGTTCTTTATTTTTCTCTCTTTTTTTCTTTGTGATAAATTGTCATTACCGACATTCTATTTTTACAAAGTGGTATCTGAGCTTCCGGGTTGTTCATTTCAATCACGGTAATGACGTCCTTGAAGTATGAAATTCCACTGTTGGATCGCAACACCAGATTCGCGTTGTGGCAGATAAAGATGCAGGCAGTTCTTGCACAGATGGACTTAGAGGAAGTCTTACTAGGAGTAGATAAGATGCCTTCAACATTGACGAAGGAAGAGAAGAAGCGCAAGGATCGAAAGGCGTTAACACAGTTACATCTGCATTTGTCTAACGGAATTTTGCAGGATGTGATGAAGGAGAAGACCGTCGCTAGATTATGGAAGAGGTTGGACCAAATATGTATGTCGAAAACTCTAACTAGCAAGCTACATATGAAGCAGCGTCTTTATGCTCATCGTTTGGAGGAAGGTGTGTCTGTGTACGAAACACTTAACAGTGTTTAAAGAAATTCTCTCAAACTTGGAGGCCATGGAGGTTCAGTATGATAAGGAAGATCTAGGATTGATTCTAATTTGTTCGTTGTCCCCGTCTTATTCAACCTTTAGAGATGCGATTTTATATAGCTGAAAGTCTCTCACAGTTGATGATGTTTATGATTCTTTAACCTCGTATGATAAGATGAAGCATCTTGTGGTTAAAACTGACTCTCAGGGAGAGGGTCTCATTGTTCGTGGGAGACAAGATCAAAATGTTGATGATGATCGTGGAAGGACACAGGAACAGAATTCTCGCGGTAAATCTAAGGGTAGATTGAAGTCTTCAAACAGAGGTAAAACTTGTAACTTCTGCAAGAAGAAATGACACATTAAATCTGAGTTCTATAAGCTACAGAACAAAATCAAAAGGGAGGCAGCGAATCAAAATGGAAAACAACCAGAAAATTTTGGTAAAGCTGATGTTGTAGAAGACTACAGCGATGGTGAACTTTTAGTCGCTTTTGTAAACAATTCTAGAGTGAGCGAGGAGTGGATCCTTGATTCGGGATGCACCTTCCACATGAGTCCCAACCGAGATTGGTTTACAGCTTACAAAACAGTGTCTGAAGGTGTTGTTTTGATGGGAAACAATGCTTCATGTAGAATTGTAGGTGTTGGAACAAGTAAAGTTAAGATGTTTGATAGAGTTGTCAAAACACTTAGTGACGTACGACATGTTCTAGAATTGAAGAGAAATTTAATTTCGTTGAGTACTCTTAATTCAAAAGGTACAAATACACAGTTGAAAGTGGGGTTTTGAAGATTTCCAAATGTTCCCTCGTTGTGATGAAAGGACAGAGAAAGACTGCCAAGTTATATGTTTTGCAGGGTCTACTGTTACTGGTGATACAGTTGTCTCATCCTCTTCCTTGTTTGATGATGATATCACTAAACTTTAGCATATGCGCCTAGGGCATATGAATGAGAATGGCATGAAAGAATTAAGCAAAAGAGGACTTCTTTATGGGCAATGAATTTTCAAACTGAAGTTCTGTGAGCACTGCATTTTTGGGAAGCAAAAAAGAGTTCGATTCACCAAAAAACTCCATAACACGAAGGGAATGTTGGAGTATATTCATTCTGACCTGTGGGGGCCATCCAGAGTACCTTCGAAATGTGGAGCTAATTATATGCTAACTTTTATTGATGATTTTTCTAGAAAAGTGTAGGTGTTCTTCCTAAAGCAGAAAAGTGATGTGTTTTCCACATTTAAGTCTTGGAAAACTATGATTAAAAAATAGACAGGAAAATAAATAAAATACCTCTGCACAGACAATGGCTGAGAGTTCTGTTCTGATGAGTTTAATAAGCTGTGCAAGTCAGAAAGGATCGTGAGACACTTGACAATTCATCATACTCCACATAAAAACGGCGTTGCAGAACGAATGAACAGAATGATCATGGAGAAGGTTCGATGTATGTTGTCAAATGCCAACTTACTAAAGTCATTTTGGGCCAGAGCAGCTTCTACTGCATTTTTTTTTATCAACCAATTTCCATCCGTTGCCATTGAGAAAAAGACTCCACAAGAATATGGTCTGGTAATCCTGCTGACTATTCTGATTTAAAGAACTTTAGGTGTTCTACGTATGCTCATGTTGATAATAGAAAATTGGAACCGAGATCCATCAAATGTGTTTTTCTTGGTTATAAAGCTGGTGTAAAAGGGTATAAGTTATGGTGTCCTAAAAATAGAACAGTTGTGATTAGCAGAGATGTTGTTTTTGATGAAACTGCTATGCTACCTAAATTTTCTCTTAAAGACTCTTCCAATAAAGAAAATCAAAAGCTGGTGAGCATCAGATTAATCCAGAATCTACAACAGAGTCGACTTCTCAAGCTAGTACAAAAACAGATTTAGAAGAGAAATTAAACTTCCAAAGAAGTATGCCGAGGCTGATCTAGTTACTTATACTTTAAATGTGACTGAAGATATAGATGCAAACGAAGAGCCATCTAATTATTCTAAAGTGGTTAGTTGTAAAGACTAAAAAA
Organism: Gossypium hirsutum; assembly: GCF_007990345.1. NCBI lineage: Eukaryota > Viridiplantae > Streptophyta > Magnoliopsida > Malvales > Malvaceae > Gossypium > Gossypium hirsutum. Next base: position 30,127,101 of record NC_053442.1, read on the forward strand.
AGTGGATGTTTGCTACACAAGAGTAGATGGAATCACTCCACAAAAACAAAACATGGGATATTGTGAAACTTCCTAAAGGTAAAAAGGTTATTCATTGTAAATGGGTGTTAAAAAGAAAGAAGGGACTTTAGGAATTGAAGAACCCAGATATAAAGTAAGGCTTGTTTCAAAGGGTTACAGTAAAATTCCAAGAGTGGACTTCACAGATGTGTTCTCCCCAGTTGTAAAGCATAGTTCGATTCGAGCTTTGCTTGGTATTGTGGCCATGCATGATTTGGAGCTTGAGTATTTAGATGTAAAACTACATTTTTGCATGGAGAACTTGAGGAGGATATTCACATACAACAACTAGTGGGTTTTACAGTCTTAAAAAAAGAAGACTATGTTTGTTTGCTGAAAAATTCCCTTTACGGTTTGAAACAGTCACCAAGACAGTGGTACAAGATGTTTGATTCCTTTATGACTTCTCATGATTTCAAAAGAAGTAGCTTTGACAGTTGTATTTACTTTAAGAAAAACAGTGATGGTTTTTTTGTGTATCTACTCATTTATGTTGATGACATGTTGATAGCAACGAAAGATAAATGAGAGATAAGAAAGGTCAAAGCCCAATTAAGTGAAGAATTTGAGATGAAAGATTTGGGACCAGCAAAGAAGATACTTTGTATGGAGATTCTTAGAGATAGAAAAGCAAGTAAATTGTACCTAAGCCAAAAGGGGTACATTGAGAAAGTTCTTTGCAAATTCAATATGCAGAATGCTAAGCCTGTTAGTACTCTTTTAGCAACTCATTTTAGACTTTCATAGGCTTTGTCTCTACAATTAGATGATGAGATTGAGTACATGCCACACGTTCCATACTCTAGTGCAGTGGGATCTCTCATGTATGCTATGGTTTGTTCATGTCTAGATTTATCATATGTAGTAAGTGCAGTTAGCAGATACATGGCGAATCCCGGTAAAGAACATTGGAAAGCAATTCAGTGGATTTTAAGATACTTACAAGGTACTACTGATGTTTTCTTATAGTTTGAAAGAACTAGAGATGGAGTCATTGGGTATGCTGATACTGATTTTGCTAGAGAACTTGATAGAAGAAGATCTCTCACAGGTTATGTCTTTACAATCGAAGGTTGTGCAATCAGTTGGAAAGCCACTTTGCAAACTACAGTTGCTTTGTCTACCACTGAAGCTGAGTACATGGCGATTACTGAGGCTTGTAAAGAAGTTATTTGGTTAAAGGAACTCTTTAGTGAACTCAATGAAGACCTTCAAATCAATACAATATTTTGTGACAGTTAGAGTACCATCTTCCTTACAAAAGATCAAATGTTTCATGAGAGAACAAAACACATTGATGTTTGGTATCATTTTGTTCGTGATATTATTGTTCATGGTGATATTGTTGTGAGCAAAATTAGTACTCATGAAAATCCTGCAGATATGATGATTAAGTCACTTCCTATAACCAAGTTTGAGCATTGCTTAGACTTAGTTGGTGTTCATTATTGAAGTTAAACCCTTAAGGGGTTTTATAGAAGAGGTGGAAAACTTGTTCGTTGAAAGTTCGCGATGAAGAACTTGTTCATTAAAAATTCGCGTCAAGGTGGAGATTGTTAGAATTAAGTGACCCGAATCCTTATTTAAATCAAATACAATGGTAAAATAAAATAAAAGTAAAATCCTTATAGAATTATACTTCTTTTATTTTATTTAGGATAAGGTTCTTTAAACCTTTTTAAACTCCATCTATTTGCTATTGATTAGAATAAGATGTTTCAATCTTACTACACTCCTATTAGAATATGGTTTTACAGGCCTATAAATAGACATAGTCTACTACCCTTGTAATTATTCGAATTTGAAATAGTGAATTATCTTCTCCTCTACCCATGGTTTTTTTTCCCGAAAGGGTTTCCACGTAAAATTTTCGTTACCGACATTCTATTTTTACATGGGCTCTAATGACCACAAGCTCGAGAGTGGCTGAGCGATGTCTATAATCATGCTTTCACTCTCAATTATATAGGAAGAGGAGTTTTGTTTTAAGTAAATTGTAAGCAATAGCATTGGACTTTGGGTGGTTGAATCATTTGACTCAATAGGTTTCGTTTGATGAATACTAAATTGTTTTAAGTTTTGTTTATTGTTGTATACATATATAATTAATGGAGAGTTCACATAGGGTTAGGCAGTCATGGGTGTGTCTAGCTGAGTATGCAATTCAAGCATTTTGGGATTACTTGCTTGATCTTTTACCACTTTTTAAGGAAAATCAAAAGCTAGATGATGAGGGAAGTAATCACAAAACAGCTTCCTTTCCTTGCTTTTGGCTTTCAATTTAAGTTCTAATGTTTTCTTCATGCATGCTCTCCTTTTTACGGGATTTATCTTTTTTCAATAACTTCAATTGTTTTATCTATTAGTGGGATTATATGTTGTTTGTCCTTGTCCTTGGATTAAATTTCAACTTCAGTCCATGTACTTAAAACTGTAAAATTAAATCTTCTTACTTTTCTAATTTACAAATCTAAGTCCAATCATTAACATTATTAGTATTTTCCATCAGATTTTGCCAAGTTGCTTTGTTGATTAGACTGTTCTCATATGAAGTTGCACAAGATTGATAAAAAAAACATGTTAAGTTAATAAATTTTGACATGAATACAAACAAGAATAATGTTTGAACTAGAAGTTTTAAATTAAAAAGGATGATTGAATTTCTTTTAACTTTTAAAGTACAGAGACTAAATCTTAAATTTTGGATAAGTACAGGGATTGATAGCATATTTTAACCATATTCTTTTATAGTTAATATAAATAAGGGGTAAAATTAAAATTTAATATAATTTTTTTAACTTTTTGGTTGGACTTCAAAAGCCGTCCTTTTAATTTGACTTGAAAAGTTATGTTTACCATTACTTTTGGCTTAAAAAATATATTTGAAACTTAATGATAAACTAACACAAGTCAACAGAGTTGCTTATCAGATTGCTCCAAAGACTCGATTGATGATTTGCCTCGAGAATTGAATATTTTCCCTGCCTTTTATTTTTTCAAATCTATTGTAATTTGTATAACCAGGCCTCTGAGTTTATAGCGAAACCATTCTTCACTTTAGGGAATAGATGTTACATTGGGTGAATGATTTTGGTTACCAACAGAATGAACTACTGGACCTCATTAAGAGGAAATTTATTACTGTCTGGCAGATATGGAAACACAAAAATCAGGTATGCTTTTCTAGCACAAAACCAGATCCTATTAAAGTTTTAAAATTTGTGGATTTTTACTGGTTGTCCATAACTATGGCTTATCAATCCTATCCTCTGCACAAACATATAAGGGTTTTACTGGTACGTTTGCAAGAGTGATTGGAATAATAGGGCTGGAGAACTCAACACCTCTTATTGCAAGTATGTGTCTTCATATGGACTCCAAGTTCCATGGTAGGTTGGTTCTTCTCCGACACCTACTGGTTAAATTGGAATATATATATGCATATTTCCCATGGAATTATCATGACAATTGATAAAAGATGGTCCTCAATCATCTCCTGATAAGCTGATCTTCATTGGAAAATAGAGCCGCTATGGACAATTTCACCAATAAAGGCCCATTTCCTATTTTATTTATGGAAATAGGCCAATTTATTTATTATTTATTGGAATGGGCCGAAAACACTAAAACGCGTCTACGTAGGAGTGTTTTAAGGGGAAATTCCAGCAAAATGCGTCCTTGAGGGAGTGCTTTTGCCATATAAGCAAAAATGCGCTGACTTGGACACGCTTTGCAGACATGGCAAAAGCACTCCCTCAATGACATGTTTTATCTCATGTTTTTCTAGGGTTAGGGCTATTTGCATGTTTAGTGCATAGGATTTATGGGTTTAGGGTTTTAGAATTTTAGGATTAGGGTTTTGTTAAAATAATTTAGGAATTTATTTGTTTAAGGTTTAGGGTTTAGAGATTTTAAAAAATAAATCAAGGTTTAGAATTTTTTTAAAAATTAATTAAATTAGGTTTTAGGGGTTTTAAGTAAATTAATTAAATTAGGGTTTAGTGTTTTAAGAAAATTAACTAAATTAGGGTTTAGGGTTTTTAAAAAATAATTTTGTGTTTAGCTTTTAAGGTTTTTGTAAAAGGGTTTAGGGTTGACTCTTGAAAAAATTATATTGACAAGAAGGATTTTGTGTTTTTTTCTACTGTAGTTTCTGAAAAAATAAATTTGAGAAGACGATTTTGAAAAAATAGTGACAAAAATGCTTCAAGCAGGATGCACTGTCAGCTAAAGTACTAAAAAAGCTCCCACATTGACGCTCTTTTTCTACAGTAGTTTCTGAAAAATAATTTTGAGAAGACTGTTCTAAAAAATAGTGTCAAAAACGCTTCAAACAGGATGCATTGTCAGCAAAATTATTGAAAAAAGCTCGCACGTGGACGCTCTTTTTCTATAGTAGTTCTTGCTTGGCCTTAGGCTATAAATGAGCCAAATTTCATTCTCATGTTGCATAAGTTACAGTAAGAAAAAATAGAGAGGCTAATTAAAATAAAAATTGAAGATGAGTGAACGTATTAGTGCTGTTATTTACTATGATGGTGAGGTCCGTGGCACCAAGAATGGTATTTTTTTATCGGAAAACACAACGCGACTGGTTTTTAACCAGAACATAGATTTGACAGAACTTCGTAAAAGAATTAGGCACAAAATCTTTAGAACGACACCAATGAGAGTTTCATTTATTAAGTATCAATTTTGTGCTTCGGTTGATCCTGTGGCATATGACTCGTTTGATATCAAAGGTGGTCATAGCTTGAAGGCGATGGTACGAACTCATCTCGCTAGTAGGAGGCAGAACACGGAAGCGCCTGTGTTATATGTACAATTTTCATTGCCAAATGAAGCATTTGCGACTTCAACATCTACTACTGTTCGAGAGGAATACACATCCCCTACCCGACACTACGTTAGTAGTAGGCAGAACACGGAAGCACCTGTGTTCGGTGGTAGTATGAAATACACAACTCCTACACGACACTCGATCAGTGGATTGGACATGCACCTCGGTGGGTCGATGTTCGATGCTGGAAATATGTACTGTGGAATGACATCAACTTTTGGTGGTTGGCAATCTACATCTGATTGGGGATGTTACAAAACGTCCATAAGAAGGGATGATGTACTCCCTACGACGTCCACCGGCTAGGGGACCTCATATATTGTAGATGATGGTGGGTTGGATGATGAGTTCGATGTGGATCCACCTCGAGAGCCCAGCCTTGATGGTGCAGAAGTTGCATTACTTTCTGAACCGAAGACTATTCCAACTGAACCTGAAGACGGTGAAGGGGGTTCAGATGAAAAAGAAGAAGATCCACGATTCACGGTGTACTCGCCTTCAGCCCACATACATAATGACTGTACAAGTTTGTCGTTGGATTCAGGTGAATTGGAAGTTGGTAAGGATTTTTCAGTAATGATAGTTTTCTTAGTGCATTGAAATAATATAGCATTATGAATGGGGTTAACTACCACGTGGTTAAATCCAAATCTGAGAAGTTTGAGGCCAACTTTGTAGTGCAAGATGGTACATGTTCGTGGAAAATCATGGCTTCGGTTAGTAAAAAGACATAGTTGTGGGAGATAAAGAAGTATAAAGGTCCACATACGTGTGTTGTCGATATAGTATCACCAGGTGTTTAGGGTTTTTGAATAATACCATTTTTACTTAATGTTGCATTATTTAACGTACTTTGTTGATAGGTGTTTCACAAGATTATGCCAAGATGAATTCAGATACAATAGTTGGCTTAATGCTACCGATGGTAAAGGCAGATCCTAAGACTTCTGTGTCGGTCTTAATTGCCAATATTCGTAGCCAATTAAGGTACATGCCTTCTTACCGCAAGGCCTGGATAACTAAGCAGAAAGCATTGGAAAATATGCATAATGGGTGAGACACTTCATATATTGAGGTGTGGCAATGGTGTCAAGTGCTGGAGAGGTACATCCCAGGTTGCGTAATAGATCTTGAAACGGGCCCTGCATACTACAACGACTGCTTGCTCTATGAATGCCAAGTGTCCAAGTGTCTGTTGTAGAGCTTTAACTAATGCCGAGACGCATTTGTGTACTGCAAGCCATTGGTACAAATTGACGGTACCTTTATTTATGGTAGATATACGCATCAACTATTGCTAGCTGTGGCATAGGATGGCGGTGGGAAAATCCTTCTAATTGCGTTTGCAATAACACCGGGAGAGTCAGGTGACGATTGAGATTTATTTCTTTCAAGGTTGAGGAGGCATGTCTACCCCCAACTTGATATCTGCGTTATATCATGTTGGGGCATTGGAATACAAGCGACAATTGAGCGACATGGAAGCCTATAGGATCACACACACCATCAATATTGTCTAAGGTGCTTTGCATCCAACTACTACAGGCAATATCGATCTACCACTGAACGACGACAAGTGACCAACATGGGTATTTAATCTCCACTAATATAATTTTGTTTGTAATATTCAATTTATTCTTAATGGAAAAGTGGTATGTAATTTTTCCTATCAACTTATATTAACAGGGAACAAGATCAATAATGATCGTTTTCATGAGATGTTGGTGATTTTGCGGTCAGTTAACGATCAAGGTGCAGACTACCTCTATAACATACCTTTCGATCAAAATACACAAGCATATGATTGCTGCCTACGATATTGTCATATGACCTCAAACCTGATTGAATGCATAAATTCTATTTTAAAAGGAACGTGTCATTTTTCAATAATATAGGTTGTAAAGGAGACATATTTTCGCTTGGCGGCACTATTTCTAAAGTGAGCAGCGAGTTATAAAGGCCAAATGCAGAGAGGCCATGTATGGCGCCGAAAGGTATGGCAAGAAATTAACAAGGCGAAAGCGCAGGTCAACACCATGCACATAGTGTGTCACGATCGCGACAACCTATGGTTTCGTGTAACGGAGTTCGATAGACCAAACTAATGTATTACCGATGGGCAATATCGTGTACACCTAAGAAATAAGACTTGCGACTGTAGGACGTTTGACACACCTCATTATCCATGTGCTCATACAATTGCAGCTTGTCAGAATCTTCGTTTGGATCCTATGAGCTATGTCAACGAAGTGTATAAAATAGAATACATGTACAACGTGTGGAGACACATATTCCTATCGGTCCTAGATGAACGTAAGTGATCATCTGTATCGCTTGCTCTGTTTAAGTTGTTACCAGATAGAGAATTGTGTCACAAACCAAAAGGTCAACTTTGCTCGAGTAGAATACATGATAATATGGATATCAGGGAAAGAACAAACCAATAGAAGTTGTGCAGATGGTGTAGGAACCCAGGTCATACAATTCGAACATGTCCAAATCAAAATAGTTGATAATTGCTTAAATGAAACTATGTTACATTATTTCTATTTCCTTATTCAAAAGAACTTCTATTTTATTAAATATGACAAAGTATAAAAATAATTGACTATTAAAATATTCAAAAAAATTTATTTTATTAAATGAAATAATATAAAAATAGTTTGTACAAATATATCAAAAAAATAATGCATGTGCCGGTCGGAGTCAGTGCCACATGGGGATGGTCGATGGTTACGTGTTGAATTCCTTCTTGGTTCAGCTTCCGGCGGGGGTTGTGGTTGTTCTAGTTGTGGGTGTTAGGAGGATGACCCACCTTGACAGAACAAAGAATGCAGAGGTGTTTGCATCACCCACAGCGGAGGTGTTTAAATCCCATAAGGCGATGAGGATTGGAAATGAGATGAGCTCTCAACGGTGCCTCGTGCGATCCCTCCTGCGACGATGACCTATATATCATCTGTTGAGTCAGAGTCATTAGGAAAGGAGATGCACCAGGCCATGCATTCCAGCCTGGCATAAGACTGGGAAAAGGAAACATATAAGGGTTAGGATACATATGAGGGCTAGGATACTCACCTAGCATAATCTAAAGGGGCTGTGGTGTGGGTGTTGCCGCTTGAGGCGTTGGGCCTGGTGATTGTGTGAGAGCTGTTGATGGGTATGCCCCGTCATCTTTTCCCCTTAGATTTAAAGGGCCCTGTCGTTCCCTTTCGACACGAATTTACTGATACTATTGCTCTTCCGAGAGCAAATATGGCTTGCCATGGATTCTAAACCATGACATGTAATCTGGTGCGTACGCTAACTTTAGAACGATGATCGGTTCACGAGTAAGTATATGACCATACCGATTTTCCCACATTTTGATATATTCCGAGAAGAATAGCGGCAATGTGTATTCGATTGCCGTAAGTCGATTTTGTGCTCATCATCGAGCACCTCAAGTGTCAGAGGAATCAATTGTCGGAATCCAAATTGCCCCAACACTCGATCCGTCTGGTGTATCTCGACAGTAGCATAGTTGACCAATGGAACCTTAACATGCCAAATGTTCGGATTTTGAAAGAATTCATCCGGAATTACTGCCAAATTACAGAATCCTCGTATGGTGTCCATTGAAACTATATAAATATGATAAAAATATTAGTTATATATATAATACTAAATACTAAATACGAAATGATTATGTTATGTATATATATTTCATTTAATACTTACATGCGCTTCCATCCGTTGGTCTAATAGAAGCCGTGTATCTTCAAGAGTGGTAAGTATTCCAACATAACTCGCCGAATGGTTCCACTAATTAAATAAATTTTTAGCATAAATTATATTTTAAATCTATGTAATAATTTTAAAATCTAATATAAATTTTACCTCGTTATGAGTGGGAATGTGTATGGGTGATTCACTCGAAGACGTAAAAATATAAAGCAAAATCGAGCCTATGATTGTAGTAGTGATAGACAACCTCTGATTTTGGCTTTATTTGGTTTTGTCGCCCCGCACATCTCCCAATACAATGTTGCCAACACGACAGACCCCCAACTAAGTTCGCTAGTTGCTCTAAAATCAACGAGTTTCAGTAGCCACCTTAGATGTACGAGGTTTTGTAACAGCCTGATTTTGAGCCTAGTCGAAATAATGGTTTCGGGACCACAAATCCGACAAGGAAAGAAAATTTATTTTTATTATATTTTTATGGTCTACGATTTCATGGAATGATTTTGTGAAAATTTCGTTCGAAAATTTCGACGTTTGGGCACTCAATTTAGTAAAAAGGATTAAATTGTAAAAAGTGTAAAAGTTGAGTTCTACATGTTAAAAGTCTCCAATTGTTATGAAATTTTAAATTAGAGGTCCTTAAATGGAAATTAGACCATTGGTTAACTTGTTGGACAAAAATGGACATGAGATAAGTGAAATAGGATATTTTTAAGTTGGGGGCATTTTGATCATTTAATAATTAAAAGAATAAAAAAAGGCCAAAATAGCCAAAATAGCCAAAAATTTGTCCATCTTTTCACAAGGGGGGAGCCATAGTTAGGGTTTTCAAGCTTCCAAGCTCCATAGTAAGTGATTCCAAGCCCCGTTTTTAATGTTCTTTACATTTTTTGAGTCACGGTAACTTGATTTAGCTTATTCTAGCAATAATTTAACCTAGGGTTTATATTTGGAAAAATACCCATAGGTGAAATGTGTCTATTTTTATGTTTTATGGTGGAATATGAAGCTTAAAATTATGTTAAACAACTTTTGCTAAGCGATTTTAAGTGAAAACGAGTAAAACGACATAATCGGTAAAAATACCTAATGTTCATAAATAAGTATTAGAGTGGGAATTCGATGTTGCAATAGAAGGGAAAAATGCTCAGCATGTCATAATACATAAGAATAATGGATTAATTTTAATTTACGAGCTTTGGGGAAAAAGTGTAAATATATAAAAGTTTAGGGGCAAAATTGTAATTTTTCCAAGGTTTGAGTTAAGGACTGTTTTGATAAATGTGATTATTAAAAAAAGTCAAAGGTGTTATTATAGATCAAGAAAGAAGTGGAATCGACCTTGATCGGAGAAAAGAAAAGATTAAAGACTAAATTGCTAAATTTTTATATTGTTGCACCAAAGTAAGTTGTATGTAAATAATACATCGTTTATAATTATTTTTAATATTTTGTTATAATATATGAGAAATGGTTGAATATGAAATAATTATTTAACAATTAGAAATTTAGTATTGATAGTTGAATTGAACAAAATTAGCTTGAATTGTGGATATATGATTGTCGAGTAAAAATTGAAGTAGATCGAATCAAATTATTAAATTTGTTATGGTATTGGACTGAAATATTGGAAATTGTGATTTGATTTTAGATAAATTGTAAAATATTGAAAAGTGGGAATCCTTGTTGGACCGTCGGAATAGTAAAGGCTTGAATAAAGTACCTATGAACATGTGTGTAGTACTAAGTGCAGGCTACTACGTGTATCGATAGATAATGGTCACATGTGTAGTACTATGTGTAGGCTACCATGTGTACCGGATGACCTTGGTCACGTGTGTAGTACTATGTGTAGGCTACTACGTGAACCAGAAAGCTTGATCACGTGTGTAGTACTATGTGTAGGCTACTACGTGTTTCGGATGACAATGGTCACATGGGTGGTACTATATGCAAACCACCGAATATTCGTTATTATTCCAACATGTTCAACGGGATATGAGTAATTGCAAACAAATATGAATCTGTGATCGAAATGTGATAAATTGCAAAGGAGTAACTGGAGTGATAAAGTCACGTACTATGCCTACAAATTAAATTGTTATTGAATGTTGAATAAATTGTTATAGTGTTATATGAATGAGTGAATTTGAAACAGAATAGATTTGGGCAGTGACAGTGATGTAAGTTTTAAAAATCACAAAAATTATAGGAATTGAGTTAGTGGTTGAATGAGATATGGAATTAAAGCTTAATGGGTCTATTTTCATATAAAAGAGAAAGAATATACAAAAGAGTTGTATATTTTGAGATATTGGAATTTTAGTGAGACAAGGTCAGAATGATTTCGAAATCCCCTGTTCTGACTTTGGAAATTCACTAAAAATTGTACAAAAATAATTATGGTTTGTAACTTACATGTTTAAATTTCTCAATGAGTCTATTTTCATTAAAAACAAATAGAAACATAATTTGAATTCTGTACAGTGAGATATTTAATTTTAAGTGAAGAGAGGTCAGAACTTTAAAGAATAACTGTATTTATTGGATATGCAAAAAATTCTGAAAATTTTATGGTAAGAAGATATGTGAATCTAGTTTTAGGAAAAATTAATGGATCTTAATTTGGACCTCTGTAGTGACTCTGACTCAGATAGACAGCTTTGAATAGACATGTGAGTGAATAGTAAAATTATAGAAAATGTTATTTATAAGAGTGTTATGTACATTAAGGATGTGGAATGGAGAGGAGGAGGAGGAAAAGTAAAATATATGAATGATTTGTATATAAATTGGTCATATGCCGATTATATTTGATAAACGTTGAATTAGAAATGACATCATGTTTCATTTGAATTAGTTATTATGAATTGAATTATTCATATGGATGAAACCAAACAATTATTTGTTAGTATTATGCATGACATAATGTATTATTCTATATATATATTCATGGTTGAATTATGATTGTTGAGAAAGATAGATAAATTGGAATGAAAGTTCAAATTTAGTAGAACGCAGGGTTGAGTACTTTCGTTCAGTGGTAAAGACGAATTGACGGAAAATATCATGGATAGACCATGGCAATAAGTGATATGTAATTCCGTGTAAGACCATAGCTGGGATATCGCATCGGTATATGTTATGTGATTACGTGTAAGACCATAGTTGGACTATGGCATTGAGAAAATAAAGTACTCAATTCCACAAGATGTTTACTAAGTTGACAAAGTTGGTAAGTGTTACATGGACTCACACTCAAGTGATAGATTTATTGTGATTGTTGAAGTTGAATTCAATTAAGTGATTTCACCAATTGGATATTGTATATGGCAAGATGTGTTAGTGAATTACATAATTATGAAATGATATTTGAAGTTTAGTAAATGATATATGAAATTAATATGAAAAGATTTATGATTGTTATTAGTACTGTTTCTGACATAATGTGGATTCTTCGATGTTGAAATGATTTAACGAATTTATTGAGCATATGAATGAGTATGAGACTCATACGAGTTAGTATAGATATGTACATGTGTCTTATAAGCTTTGAAATGATAAGACTTGTGAATTGTGAATTAATCTGTGTGAAAGTATATGGGATAGATTAGCGAATCTTTAAAAGATATTGAATATTTAATATATTACAATGGTTTAATAGGAAAAATATGACAATACAAGAATATAAAATGATACGGATCAATTTAGGTACTCGAGAGAAGCAAGTAATAATTGATAAATTCGTATGACGAGAAAGTGAAGGATTATAAGTTCATATATGACTATGAAATGAACAAATGGTGATAGCTATAAGGCTTGGATCGAACAAGTATATATATATTGGGCCTTGTAAGCCCTAATTAGCGATTCAAAGATAATAATTTGAAAGTTTTAATCTGTATGAAATTTTATAACTTAGTTTAATACGTTTATAAATGTATGTGTTTTGGTAATGCCTCGTACCTTACTCCGGCGTCGAATACGGGTAAGGGGTGTTACAATGTGACATCGCCAGATTCGGTCATAACGTTTAGGCCGGGTTTGGGGTGTTACAGGTTTCGTGACAAGTTTGACATCAGATAACCTCCAATGATCTCAAGGATGTATGCCCGAGCATATCGTATTCTTTCTACATCAGTTGAATTATCCCCTAGCTCTGAGAATGTGTCTCGTAACCAGCGCATCTCGATCCAACCTCCGTAAATATTATCCGGAATCGCACCCAAAAGATCGTAGCATATGGCTCCCCAATAAGCAAATTGAGCTGACCCAATGAGTACGAACCTATCCACTGGCAATCACAATTGTAACTGCACGTCCTCCAAAGTGATGGTACACTCCCCGCATGGAAGATGGAATGTGTGTGTCTGGGGTCTCCACCTCTCTATGAACGCGCTAATGAGTTTCGGGTCCAACTTGCACCTACTGCTTATATTGGCCACGTGCCAAAAACCCGCTTCCCTCAAGTAATTTTCTATCAATGTTGATGGAGGACCAGACATATTACGAATATAACATTGTAACACCCGATCTACAGATTGTTATAAAAAATTATAAAATAAAAATTAATTAAAATTACATAAATGAAAAAAATATTAAATAATATTCAAAAATTGAAATTAACCATTACCATTTTCATTTGTTCGACGGAGATATGTTTATGATCGAGACGAATTAATTCCCCGGCCATTGCTAACATGATCAAATATCTTAGAAATTATAAAAAATACTAATTTAGAAAAAAAATTACAGGAAATTGTTAATTAAAGAGAGTTTTGAGAAATTTTAGGAGAAATTTGAGAGCTTTTTTGAAAATTTTGGAAGAAATGTTTGTGTGAAAAAAATGGGAGAGGGTTTTTATAGTTTTTTTTTACCGTTGGACCCCTCAATGGTCAAAATTTTAAATGACCGTTGGGGGTCAAAAACATGGGCTAAAATACGTCCCTGAGGGAGCGCTTTTTCCGTGTCAGCAAAGCGCATCCACGTTAGCGCATTTTTTGCTGACATGGCAAAAGCGCTCCCTCAGGGGCGAGTTTTGCTGGAATTTCCCCTTAAAACGCTCCACTTGGATGTGTTTTAGTGTTTTCAGTCCATCCCGATAAATAATAAATAAAGTGACCCATTTTCGTAAATAAAGTAGGAAATGGACTTTTATTAGTAAAATGGTCGCCGTTATGGGAAGATATTTGGTACCTTTTACATCAGATCCGACTTACGACATCGCTAGGTTACCATCCGATCGACCTTCTCATATGGAGAGCGATAAAGCAAACTTCAATGAGTGGTTTTGATATTTCCTGACACTAACCCGTTAATTACTCATCGTTTTTCCTTGGGAAAAAAAAGATAGTATAGTACCAATAAAGGCCCATTTCCGAAATTATTTATGAAAATGGGCCACTTCTAAAAATAATTACGGGTGTGGACCGAAAACCCAAAAACGCGCTGACATGGATGCATTTTCAGGGGATAACCCAGAAAATTTCCACCTCAATGCTTTTTTCCTTGTGTCAGGCAAAAGTGCACTGATGTGGATGCACTTTTACCCATGCTCAGACTAAATTTTCAAAAAAAGGTCATTTTTTTTTAAATATTACAAAAATAGAACAATTTTTTCAAAATTTACGAGAATAAGCCTTTATAGATCCCCAAAGTAAACAACACCATTTTTTTTATTTTTTGGTGCCACCAATTAATGTGGAAATAAAACTTACAAAACAGATCTTTAAATAGACCCAAAGGCTCATTTATCCTGTTTTCTTAAGCAATGTGGGATGTGAGATATGTATATATATAGACTTATGAATAGGTTTGCAGCTTGTTCCTAGACAATGTGGGATTCCTTCCTTTTTTAACTAACAACATAAGATTAAAGACTACACTATAAAGATCTATTTTGTAAGTTTTATTTCTACATTAATTGGTGATACCAAAAAATAAAAAAAAATGGTGTTGCCACTTTAGGTCTCTTTATAAAGGCTTATTCACGTAAATTTTCAAAAATTTAGTTTATTTTTGTAATATTTTAAAAAAATTAACCTTTTTGAAAATTTAGTCTGAGCACGGACAAAAGCGCTTCCACGTCAACGTGCTTTTGCTTGACACAAGGAAAAAAGTATTGATGTGAAAGCGTTTTTCTTAGTTATCCCCTAAAAAAACGTCCACGTCAGCGCGTTTTTAAATTTTCGGTTCATACCAGTAATTATTTTTAGAAGTAGCTCATTTTCATAAATAATTTCAGAAATGAGCTTTTATTGATACATTGGCAAAAAACCAAAAGAAAGGCTTTTTCTAATATTAAAAGGGTCTATGATATTGAATTCAAACTTCCCCTTTTTCATAGCTAAAAGCCTAAAACCCAAGCCCGATACATATTAAGGCCTTTCATTTGCCCCTTCCTAAAGGGCAGTAGCGGAGTACAAGCAGCCTTGATCACAGATTCATCGTTCCAAGAACGTGCAAATCATTAATTATTTGTTTCTATCATCTGAGTGCTATCTTTTCCCCACAACTAGTAGTAAACTCAAAAATAGTGTTTAATCTTACTGTGAATGCAAAATTTTCATTTGTTGAAAATATTGATTAGCAGCATTTAACATTATCCCTTCATGTCTCTTTCTTACTAAAAACATATTATTATAAAATTCATTATTATTGACTTATACCATTTGGGTTCAGATTGGATTCCACACTATTTATCACACTCTTGTATGAGACCGCACGATGCGAGCTCGCACACCATTACATAAGCAAATCTACATCGTATAAATACATTCAACACGTATAAAATTCATTAAAAAACACAATAAACAAAGGTTCGATTAAGTAGTTTATTATTTTCTGTAACAATGGCCTTAGAAAAAAGCACGTCTAGAGTTATTGGTAACAGTTGTCTTAGAAAAGCACGTCTAGAGGCATCAAACGTAAGATGGATCAGATGAACTTCACCTAAAAATGTGATCATCTTTTTTTACCCGCTCCTTGAAAATAGGGTAAAACTATCATACACGTCGCCATACTTTGAGGTAGATTGTATTTGTGTCAATATTTAAAAAAAGAGATAAATTAATTCATGTATGTTAAAAAAATTAAAAATTAATTTTACCGTTAAAAATATATTGTGTTGTTAAGTGATGATTTGAATTCTTTTAAAACTTTTTATATAATTGACATGAAATTAAATGATGAGTAGGTTTAGATAAAAGTACCATATAGCTCTATACTAGGAGTCAAATTGCATTTTGTCCAATCTACTAAAAACATGGGCAAATTAATTCTTTTACTTTAGATGAAAGAGTAAACTAGTCTTTCTGCTAAGAATTTATCTATTCTACTTTTTAAGTAATGATGTGACTAATGAAACAATTAGATAGCAATTTGTGGTGTGCCACATGTATCTCATGCTATTGTGACACATTTTGTCACATCAAAAAATATTTAAAAAATAAATGTATTTTAAATAATTATTTAAAAAACCTAGTCCAAGATGAACCTAAACAAATGGTTGTCCTGTTCAAATGAAATTGGACAAATAGTTGTTCAAGTTCAAACAAACCTAGACAATCATCTATCTAAGTTCATTTTGGAGTCATCAATCTGATTAACTAAAAATATCAACTTGATTAGAAAGATACACATGCATGTGTGTATATATATATGAATATATTTGAATTCTTTAAACATGCTAAATGTTTATGTATATAAATTTTATAATTTTTTTAAAAAAATTCGTTATTTGTAATTTTTAATAATTTTCTATAATTATTTATAATTATTGATAATATTTCTTGTCAAATTATCTTCCGTACAAAAGAAAAATATAATAATAATAATATATCTTGAATTTTTATGCATCCATGTAATTTAAATTTTAATCCTTAAATTTCACATGAGGAAACAAAAATGAAATATAATTTTACTAAATCTAAGCAGTCTTTTTTTCTTTTTCCTTTCAGATCTGAAATTAATTTCAATGATAACCTTGCTCTCACCATCACCATACTCATTTGACAATCTCTTTTTCCCTTAATTTTTTGGAACAATAAATTAGAAAGAAAAGGGAAAATATAGTGTGGTTTGAATGTGAGGATTCTAGCGAAAACTTGAAGAAACCCAAGCCATTTTAAAAAAATTAGGCAAACTTAAGGATATATGCCAATTAAAAAAATAGGGTTTTAGATCATTTATTTAAAAATTAGGAAAATAAGTTAATTATAGAGAAAAGGAAAAAACGTGTCGTGCAGAATTGCTTTCAAATGGCGTGACACACGGCAAGGTAAAAACATGCCTTGTAGGGCGCGCTTTCACCCTTCTACCATGTCACTTAAAAGCGAGTCCTACATGATGCGTTTTTGCCCTACTAAATGTGCGTCCTACACGGCGTGTTTTTGAAAACACGAGAATCCCATAATAAATTTTTTGAAACCCAAGAATCCTGAGATAAAATTTACATCTCATCCCTTCTTTTCTGTGGCAAAACAGGAATCTATAAAAACTTTTCAGAAAAACGCTTATCGTTAAAGGCATTTTTTTACTTGTCACGTCCAATCTTTTCCAACATTTTGAAATTATGTTCCATATTTGATGGTAGATGTAACACCCCTAACCCATATCCATCGATGGAACAGGGTTACGAAGTATTAACAAAATTTACATATCAAGTAAATAGATATTTCTCATCATATAGTATTCATATCATAAATCAGAGCCCTCGAAGCTCAAAATACACATTAGAAATAAGTCGGGACTAAATCGGATACTCAAAGAATTTTTCAAAAAACATCTAAAATTTTCAAAGATGCAGGGAACACACGCCCGTGTGGCTCATACGGTCCAGAGACACGTCTGTGTCTTAGGCCATGTGGACATTTGAAATAAGGGCACATGGCCGTGTCCCAGGTCATGTCCAAACTTAGGAGCTCTCTAACTTGGGTCACATGGCCAAGGCACACACCCATGTGCTAGGCCGTGTGAGCATACTGACTTATTTTAATAAAGTGCAGGGGTCACACGGCCAAGCCACACACCCGTGTGTTAGGCCGTGTGAATAATTTGAGCATTCTGACTTGCAATTTATAAGATGTAGGGGACACACAGCCAAACCACACGTCCGTGCGATAAGCCGTGTGAACAATTTTGAGTATTCTGACTTGTGCAAATTTTTAAGTTAAGGGGACACACGGCTGAGGCACACGTCCATGTCTCTGCCTGTGTGGACGAAAATAAGCATTTTAACACATCAATAAACCTCAACAAAGAAATCAAAACAAGCCAAAATCATGTTATATACATAATATATCATCACATATATCCCAAATACTCAAACTTACCTATTTAATCCATCTAACTAATCTAATAAAGTTTACCACAAATTAAATACATACAAACATATACTACTCACACCAACATCACAAATATGCCTCATTTCCAAACCAATATATTTATTTAAGTTGATTATAGAAACAAAATATAATTTATAAAATTTACACAAGCCAAACTTTAATCGAAACCACACAAACCCTATACATTCCATACAAACCATATTGAACGTTTCAAAAACTACCGAAATAAGTTGGATAATGTGATTTGAGTGTTGATCAGATCGCCCAACCTTCCGATGATCTACGAAGACATTAAACAACATACATAAGCTTAATGAAGCTTAGTAAGTTCGATGGGTTAAACATAAATCTTACCGAACCTACTATAAAAAACCACATAAATGAATTCATTCATATCAACTCTGTGTCAATCACAACTTCAGTAGCTAAACAGAAGCTTAACAAAAATAAATAATATGTCTTTCGATATTAATATATAAATCACCTTACCAAATCTTTCCCAAATCGAAAAATTACTTACGGATAAGAGTACATCGTTTCCAGAAGCCTGAAAGCTAAACAGAAGCTCATGAGAGCTAAACAGAAACCCATATGGGTTGAACAGAAGCTCGTAAGAGCTGAACAGAAGCTCAAAAGAACTGGGCAGAAAGTAAAACACGAGAATTCACAAAAAATGCTGAACCCCGGTTTACTTGGGTAATTTTCCATCATTTTCCTCCAATGCCGTCAAGCGTCACATAACGAATGTACTCAAATCCCGCGTTCCACTTAATCTGAATATTCAATTCAAAATTATAACTTCAACAATAATTCATTTTCAACAATAGAATAAATAAATAATACCATTCATCAATTCCATATAAATATTAAAGTTTAACCGTACGAACTTACCTGGATTGAATTGTAAAAATTGCAAATGTTCAAGGACTATTTCGTTATTTTTTCTTTTTCACTAGTATCTATGGGATCTTGATCTAAAATATAAAATTACTCATTCATTAGCATATATTTCAGTTCCAATTCATTTCACAATTAATACCCTTCAATTTTTTAAATTTACACAATTACCCCAAACTTTTACAACTTTTGCAACTTAGTCCCTAAACTAGTTAATCTATCAAATTAACTAATTTCTTCTCAATTAATAATTTATCTAAATATTCTAGGTCATAATACAGCCTTAAATAAAATATAAATTTACTACCAAACCCTAATATTTTAACCTTTTCACAATTTGATCCTAAAATTAATATTTAACAAAATCACTTTATAAAATCATCATACAACAAAATTAAAGATCTAAATCCATGTTATTCGTCAAAAAAATCTAATATTCATCAATGGTAACTTCCAAATTTTTCAATAAAATCAAAAACTAAGGTAAAGTTTAGTTGGACCTAATTGTAACAATCTCTAAAAAAATTACAAGAAAATGGCAAGAATTGAACTCACATGAAGCAAAAATTATGAAAATCAGCTCAAGGAGCTCTTTTATGGCATTTTTGGATAGAAAATTGAAGAAGAATTGCCTAGAAACCTTCCAATTTCTAATTTGTATGTTTAATTTTGAACAATTTACCATTTTGCCATTAAATAACATTATTTTATTATTTTCTTTGTTATGCAGCCTCATGCCTTCCATTTAAGCATATTTACTCCTTAAGTCTTCCATTGTTTAATAATTAAGCCATTTAATCACTTATTTCTTATAATTAGCAAGTTTTGCACCTTTTTCAATTTAGTTCTTTTTAATTAATTAATTATCAAAACGTTAAAGTTTTTTAACAAAACTTTAATACTACCTTAATTACACTCCGTAAATATTTATAAAAATATTTACGGCTCGGTTTATAGAAATGAGGTCTCGATACCTCATTTTCTTAAACCACTTGACCTAATAAATCATTATAAAACATAAATTTCCTATTCAAAAATCTTTCTAAAACTACATTTGACTCGTAAATACTAAATAATAAGATTTACAAGCTTACTCATCGGATTTGGTTGCCTCAAACCACTGTTTCTGACATCGCTGAAAAATCAGGTTGTTACAACTCTCCCCCCTTAGAAAATTTCGTCATCGAAATTTGTTACCTGAGAATAGATTCGGATATTGTAATCTCATTAATTCTTCTGTTTCCCAGGTAGCTTCTTCCGAACCATGGCGATGCCACAATACTTTTACTAATGGTACTCGTTTATTCCGCAATTCTTTAACCTCTCGAGTTCAAATTCTCACCAGTTCTTCCGAATACGTCATATTTGGCTGTAGCTCAATCTCACTATGAGGAATCACATGCGAAGGATCAGACCTGTATTGTCTCAGCATCAATACATGAAACATATTATGAATTTCCTCAAGTTCAGGAGGCAAAGCTAATTTATAAGCTAGAGGGCCGATTCTTTCAACAACTTCATACGGTCTGATAAATCTCAGACTCAGCTTTCCCTTCCTGCCGAACCGTAATACTTTCTTCCACGGATAGACATTTAAGAATACCCGATCACCAACAACAAATTCTATATCTTTTCTTTTCAAATCTGCATATGATTTTTGACGATCAGAAGCAGCTTTCAAACTGCCCCGAATAATCCAAACATTATCCTTACTCTCTCAGATCAAATCAACTCCTACTAATCTGGATTCACTCAGTTCAGACTAATACAATGGTGTCTTACATTTTCTCCCATAAAGAGCTTGAAACGATGCCATTTTTATACTATATTGATAACTGTTGTTATATGCAAATTAAACTAACGGTAAATACCTTTCCCAGCTACCTCCAAATTCGAGTATACAACATCTCAACATACCTGCCAAAATCTGAATCACTCGTTCTGATTGTCCGTCAGTCTAAGGATCAAATGATGTGCTGAAATTAAGCTTAGCGCCTAGAGCCTTTTGATGTTTTCTCTAAAATCTCGATGTAAATCTCAGATCTCGACTGAGATAATGGATGTTGGAACTCTGTGTAATCTCACAATCTTAGATATATATAGTTCCGCCAATCTTCCCAGTGTAAAGTCTGTTCTAACTGAAATAAAATGTGTCGATTTAGTCAATCTGTCAACAATCACCCATATCAAATCTTTCTTTCTCAGAATTACAGGTAAGCCAGATACAAAATCCATTGTGACTCGCTTCCACTTCCATTCAGGAATCATAACAGGTTGTAATAAACCCATTGGTACCTGATGTTCTGCTTTCACCTGTTGACAAATCAAACACTAAGATACAAATTAACAAATTTCCCGTTTCATACTTGGCCACCAATACATCGATTTTAAATTGCAATACATCTTCGTGCTAGAATGAATGGAGTATGTGCTATAATGAGCTTCAGAAAGAATATCATTTTTCAATTCCAAATTATTCAGAACACAAACTCTATTGTGATAATGCAATGTACCAGTATCATCAACACTACACTCTAAACTCAAATTGTTCTGAACCATCTGTAGTTTCAACACCAATTTCGAATCGTCAACTTGTAATTCACGAATTCGTTGCAGAAACAGAGGTTTTTTTCTCAACTCTGCTAATACAGAACCATCTTCATTAATAGTTAAATGAGCGTTCAATGTTCAAAATGCAAACAATGACGACTTTCGACTAAGTTCATCCGCAACCAGATTAGTTTTTCCTGGGTGGTAATCAATAATCAGATCATAATCTTTTAGTAAATCTAGCCACCGTCTCTGTCTCAAATTCAGTTCTTTTTGAGTCATCAAATACTTTAAACTTTTATGATCTGTAAACACGTAACATTTCTCATTGTATACATAATGTCTCCAAATCTTCAGAACGAATACAATTGCGGCTAGTTCAAGATTATGTGTAGGATAATTCTTCTCATGAGGCTTTAATTGTTGAGAAGCATAGGCTACTACCTTTCCTGACTGCATCAATACACAACCCAAACCATTGAGAAACGCATCACTATAAACAACATACGGTACACCTGATTTTGGCTGAGTCAAGACTAGAGCTTCCGTCAACATTTTTTTCAGCTAATCAAAACTCTGTTGGCACTCATTGGACCAAACAAACTCAACATTTTTCTGTAATAATTTGGTCATCGGTGAAGTAATAATCAAAAATTTTTAACAAAGTGTCGGTATTAACCTGCTAAACCTAGAAAACTTCGCACTTCTGAAACATTTTTTGGATTTTTCCAATTTATCACGGTAGAAACCTTCCTCGGATCAACTCGAATCTCATCAGCTGATACTATGTGACCCAAAAATCCAAGCTCACGAAGCCATAATTCACATTTATTAAATTTTGCATGCAACTGCTTTTCTCTCAAAGTTTGTAGTATAATTCTCAAATGTTGTGCATGCTCAGATTCTGTCTTGGAATAGATTAGTATATCATTAATAAACACAACCACGAATCTATCCATGTGAGGTTGAAAAATCCGATTCATTAAATCTATAAAGGCAATAGGAGCATTAGTCAAACCAAATGGCATTACTAAAAACTCATAATGAGCGTAACAAGTTCTAAAAGCAGTCTTTGACACATCACCTTCTTTAACCTTTAATTGATAATACCCGGATCTGAGGTCTATCTTTGAGAACACAGCGACACCTTTCACATGATCAAATAAATTGTCAATACGTGGAAAAGGGTGTTTATTTTTAATTGTGACTTTCTTCAATTGTCAATAGTCTATACACAATCTTAAAGAACCGTCTTTCTTTTTCACAAACAATACAGGTGCACCTTAGGGAGAAATACTCAGTCTGATAAACCCTTGGTCTAATAACTCTTGCAAATGTTCTTTTAATTCCTTTAGTTCAACTGGTGTCATACGGTATGGTGTTATTGATATCGGAGCAGTTCCAAGAATCAAATCAATTACAAACTCAACTTCACGATCAGGAGGTAAACCCGACAATTCTTCAGGAAATACATCAACAAACTCACTAACAACTGGTAACTGATCTAACTTCAATTCCGAACCTTTGGTATCAAGGATATATGCTTAAAATGCTTCGTTACCTTTTCGTATCAATCTCTGAGCAAAAAAGCTGAAATAATTCTAACATCATCTTTCAGATTCTTAGACTCAACTGAAATCATCTCTCCTGTCTGACATTTCAAATCAATTCGTTTCTGTCTACAATTTACCACAACATCATGCAAAGATAACAATTTCATTCCCAGGATAACATCAAATTTTTGAAAGGGTAACAACATCAAATCAATAGGGAATTCACAGCCCTTAACTTTTAGTGGACAATTACGAAAAATTAAATTAACCATCAGACTTTGACCTAGTAGATTAGTAACTTGAATATCATAATTAGTAGATTCAACAGGTAACTTCTTTTCTACTACTAATGCAGTGCAAATATAAGAATGAGTTGACCCAGGGTCAATCAATACATACACAGTAACATCAAACAGATAGAATGTACCAGCAATCACATCTGGAGCAGTAGCTTCTTCTCTAGCTCAAATGGTGTAAGTACATGCAGATGCTTTAGCCTCACACCAAACAACAGTGTCTTTTATTCCCGAACAAGTAGTCCTGGTGACACTATTCTGACCGGAATGTCTACTTTTCTGAGAGGTAGAAATTTGCTTTTCTTTTTTATCTTCATCCCCTTTTTGCAATTAAGGACAATTACGGATAAAATGATCAGTTAATCCAGATTTATAACAAGCTCTCATTCTACCTCTACACTCACCAAAATGATATTTTCCACAATATCTACATTTAGGCTTCGAAGTATTTTGCACACTACCCACACTAACAGCTAGTCTAGTAGATACTCCGAAATCATGTTGAATCGTCTTGTTTTTATTCGAACGTTCAGACACTGAGATAGCTCGACTAAATTCATCTTTAGACTTTTTCATCGGTGATGCCAAAAATGATTTAGAAGAGCCTCTTTTGTAAAATTCTTGATTTCGCCTGTCTCGTTACATCTTACCGTTGTACACGTCTTCCATTTTCTGTGCACGATCAGACAAGACAACAAATTCTCGTATTTTATTACCTTCGATCATCATTCGAATTTCATCATTCATACCATCTTCAAACTGAATACACATTTCTTCTTCAGTTGGCAAAATTTCCCGAGCATATTTACTAAGATATACAGATTCTCTCTCATACTCAGCTACTGATCTATTTCCTTGGCGTAACTCAAGAAATTCTCTCTTTTTCTTGTCCAAAATGCCTTTTTTGACTTATTTCTTTTTAAATTCAGTCTGGAAAAATTCCCAAGAAATTTTCTTTTTTGGTACCATAGCCACTATTATCGACCACTAATTATATGTTTCCTCTTTCAATAATGAAACAACACATCTTAGATAATCATCAGAGGAGCAAGCCATTTCTTCGAAGACCCTTATTATATTTTAAAAGGCAATACTCAGCTTTAACTAGATAATCCTCTAACCTACCCCGAAATTCTTCAGCACCACTCTTTCTATGTTTCTTAATCGGAGTACATTTATTAGATTCAATCACTAGGGAAGATAGAGGTGCAACCAAAGGTACTACAGGTGGTACAGTAGGGGGTGGAGGTTGTTGAGCTAGATTTCTTTCTTGCATAAACTCACTGAACCACTAGTTCATATACCCAAATAACATGTTTTTAAGTTCTTGTTCCTGAGTTGGAGGAATCGAGACATTACTACTCATCCTTTGTTCAGAAGTTGGTACTTTACTATTAACCACACCATTGTCAGCACGTTCAGATTTGTCTGACATCTTTACAATCTATAAGAAAACAAAGGTTAGATCGGATCATACACTTCACACTATCATAGATTTATATGGCATGTATTTTTAGACGTTTCACATGCTACGTTTAGTCTGAGAATCGACTAAATTGTAGCTTTGATACCACTAAATGTAACACCTCTAACCCGTATCCGTCACCGGAACAAGGTTACGAAGTATTACTGGAATTTACAGATCAACTAAATAGATATTTCTCATCATATAGTATTCATATCATAAATCAATCATAAGTCTCTTATATGAGCCCTCGAAGCCCAAAATACACATTAGAAATAAGTTGGGACTAAATCGGGTACTCAGAGAATTTTTCAGAAAATATCTAAAATTTTCAAAGATGTAGGGGACACACGCTTGTGTGGCTCATACAGTCAAGGGACATGCCCGTGTCTCAGGCCGTGTGGACATTCAAAATAGGGGCACATGGCCGTGTCCCAGCTCGTGTGCAAACTTGTGAGCTCTCTCACATAGGTCACACGGCCAAGCAACACGCTCGAGTGTTAGGCCGTGTGACCATACTGACTTATTTTAATAAGGTGCAGGGGTCACACGGCCACGCCACACGCCCGTGTGCTAGGCCGTGTGAATAATATGAGCATTCTAACTTGTAATTTATAAGATACAAGGGACACACGGCCAAACCACACGCCCGTGTGATAAGCCGTGTGAACAATTTTGAGTATTCTGACTTGTGCAAATTTTTAAGTTATAGAGGACACACGGCCGTGTCACTTGGCCAGGTGTCACACACGGGTGAGACACACGCCCATGTCTCTACCCATGTGGACGAAAATAGGCTATTTTCTAAGCCACATTTCTCACCCATTTTGGTATAAACCTAAACACAACATTTTAACACATCAAAAACCTTAACAAAGAAATCAAAACAAGCCAAAATCATGTTTTATACATAATATATCATCACATATATCCCAAATACTCAAACTTACCTATTTAATCCATCTAACAAATCTACTAAAGTTTACCACAAATTTAATACATACAAACATATTACTCACACCAACATCACAAATATGCCTAATTTCCAAACCAATATATTTATTTAAGTTGATTATAGAAACAAAATATAATTCATAACATTTACAGAAGACAAACTTTAATCAAAACCACATTGAGCATTTCAAAAACTACCGGAATAAGCTGGATAGTGTGATTTGAGTGTTGATCTGATCGCCCAACCTTCCGATGATCTACAAAGACATTAAACAACACACATAAGCTTAATGAAGCTTAGTAAGTTCGATAGGTTAAACATAAATTTTACTGAACCTACTATAACAAAGCAAATAAATAAATTCATTCATGTTAACTCCCTGTCAATCATAACTTTAGTCGATAAATACACTTGTTTCAAGTCAATACCAAAAATAAATAATATCTCTTTCGATTTTAATATATAAATCACCTTACCAAATCTTTCCCAAATCGAAGAACGGCTTACGAAGAAGAGTACATCATTTTCAGAAGCCCGAAAGCTGAACAGAAGCTCGTGAGAGCTAAAAAGAAGCTCATAAGAGCTAAACAGAAACCCATAAGGGTTGAACAAAAGCTCGTACGAGCTGAACAGAAACTCATAAGAGTTGAACAAAAGATCGAAAGACTGAACAAAAAGTAAAACACGAGAGTTCTCAACAAATGCTGAACCCCGATTTACTTAGGTAATTTTCCATCATTTTCCTCTAATGTCGTAATGTGTCGCATAACAAATGTACTCAAATCGCATTCCACTTAATCTGAATATTCAATTCAAAATTATAACTTCAACAATAATTCATTTTCAACAATAGAATAAATACATAATACCATTCATCAATTCCATATAAATATTAAAGTTTAACCGCATGAACTTATAAATTGTAACAATTGCAGATGTTCAGGGACTATTCTGTTATTTTTCCTTTTATACTAGGATCTACGGGATCTTGATCTGAAATATAAAATTACTCATTCGTTAACAAATATTTCAATTCCAATTCATTTAACAATTAATAACCTTCAAATTTTTGAATTTACATAATTACCCTAAACTTTTACAACTTTTGCAACTTAGTCCCTAAACTAGTTAATCTATCAAATTAACTATTTTTTTCTCAATTAATCATTTATCTAAATATTCTAGGGCATAATACAGCTCTGAATAAAAGAGAAATTTACTACCAAACCCTAATATTTTAACCTTTTCATAATTTGATCCTAAAATCAATATTTAACAAAATCACTTTATAAAATCATCATACAACAAAATTAAAGCTCTAAATCCATGTTATTTGTCAAAAACATCTAATATTCATCAATGGTAACTTCCAAATTTTTCAATAAAATCAAAAACTAAGGTAAATTTTAGTTGGACCTAATTGTAACAATCTCAAAAACATAAAATTGGAAGAAAAGACAAGAATTGAACTCACATGAAGCAAAAATTATGAAAATCAGCTCAAGGTGCTCTCCCATGGCGTTTTTGGACAGAAAATTGAAGAAGAATTGCCTAGAAACCTTTTAATTTCTAATTTGTTTGTTTAATTTTAAACAATTTACCATTTTGACATTAAAATACATTATTTTATTGTTTTTCTTTATTATGCCACCTCATGCCTTCCATTTAGGCATATTTACTCCTTAAGTCCTCCCTTGTTTAAGAATTAAGCCATGTAATCACTTATTTCTTATAATTAGCAAGTTTTCCACCTTTTTCAATTTAGTTCTTTTTAATTAATTAACTATCAAAATGTTAAAGTTTTCTAATGAAACTTTAATACTACCTTAATTACACTTCGTAAATATTTATAAAAATATTTACGGCTCGGTTTATAGAAATTAGGTCTCGATACCTCATTTTCTTAAATCACTTGACCTAATAAATCATTATGAAACATAAATTTTCTATTCAAAAACCTTTCTAAAACCACATTTGACTTGTAAATACTAAATAATAAAATTTATGGGCTTACTTGTTAGATTTGGTGGCCTCGAATCACTGTTTCCAACACCACTTGAAAATCAGTCTGTTACTGTAGAGTTTCCTATAAAATGAAGATTGATGTGGAGAGGTTGCATAGTTAAATTTTGAGCAGAAGATTAGCATAAGAAAATATTGTTGATGTTAAAAAATTTGAAGTTCAAAAATGGACCCAGCATAGTAAATTAGTTAAAGTGTAATTGGGTTAATAAGTACTTATTTTTCTGTATAATGTTTTCGTTTTAAACATTTAATTTTTTTTTGGCAAAGATGAATAAAAGAATTAAAGTCATGATTTATTACGACGGTCAAATTTGTGATATCAAAATTGAGGTCGTTTTTCTATCAACCCAATATATAGAATTTGCTTCCAGCCGAAGCATAAAATTAATAAGTTTCGGTCAAGAATTAGAAGGAAAGTCTCGCCTTCAAGTCAAAGGAGAATTTTTGAGCTTGAAATATAAATATCTAACATCAATGGTGTTGGAAAAAAATTGGTTTGAAAACAGTTTTCTTGCATAGTGAAAAATTAAAATTTTGAAAATCAAGCCGGTTTATGATATTTATAGCAATAAACCCAAAACCGAATTCGTACATGTGTTTTCGAATAGATGGACCCTTTGTCGTTCTTGGCTTTCAACCGAACAACCTTCTCTGTTATTCTTGTACCATGAACTGCTTCGAATGTAGACTCGAACGATTCAAATCAAAACACAGAACTAGAAATAGTTTTCTTTGTTGAAGTGTGAAAACGAAAAATCTTTTCTCAAATAAAAATTGACAGAATTGTTAATCTAGAAAGTAGATCTAATACTTGAGAATAAATTCTCTTTATTTTCGAGTAGAGTAGCAATATCTTAAAATTCTGTTAAATAGCCCTACTAGTGTCATCTATTTATAGGGAGAGGAGGTAGAACCCTTGTTGAATTCTAGAAGTTTATTTGAGCTAGAAAAATGAACTCTTAGTCTATATAGGAGTATAGGGGGTGGCAACCCTAGTTAATAATACTGGGGTTTGTTGGCCTCCTCATTAACATGAGGGTTTCTGGGCCTCTCCTATATCAGGTCCAATTACAAATACTTTTTGGACTTTTAACCCAGTACTTTATAATTTGATCCAACCCAATATTTGTTTTTCTATTTTCCAAAATAAACATCTCAATATTTTTCTAATTAAATAATATTTTTAACCCAATTCTAATTCCATTAAAATCATGATGATTTTACCGTAAAAGAATCTATGAGAAAAAATATTTAAAATATCTACATTCAACGGTTCACTATGACCAAATGATTTATTTCCATTTTCGAACTTTATTTAATTCAAAAAACTATAAACTCATTTCCAAGTCATTTTCATTTTTTCATTTTTCATTTTGGAGAAAACCACCTTCATTTCCAAATGAGTCCATTTCTCCATTTTCATTTTCATTTTGGAGAAAATCATAATCATTTCCAAATGTTTCTCATTTCTCCATTTTCACTATTTTTTATCCATTTTTGTTAATTTGATTCAACATGCAATTCATTTCTGGTTTCAACGAGCTAGTGGAGGGACCGATTGGACATATGTGATTAGGGCTCAAATCATTTATAATTAAGTTCCATCTTTTTTCCTATTAATTATAAACTCATTTAGTCACGAAGTCATTCCACTATAGTGTCATGATTGAGCTATCTCTAACGGCATACCATTACGAAAGCAACTCGATCAGTGCTCGTCCAATGACATTGTCATAAGTGTGTTACTCTCATAGGATATCCTTAATATCTTTGGGATTATATCCGTTGTCCTAACATGATCCTATTTTTATCTCATGGTAACTATTACATCCTACTTCATGAAAAATCAATTACTATCAAATAGTAATCAAGTCATTCATCATAAAGACGGACGACTTGTGACTACGTTTATTTTTCATCAACCATATAATGCCAATAAGAACATATCATTTACCCATGTCTCGAGCTATGAATCCTACTCTTGTGAGAGAAAATGAAGGCAAGAGAAAGAGAAATAAGGTAGTGAGCTCAATGATTACATATGGGGGAAATGAGAGCAATGTTATGTGCTATATTGTTCATAGTGCTTGAATCGTTTTGAGCTATCTTTTCGTTTGAAATCCAAACTGTCCTAAGTCTCTAAATGTTAAAAGCCTAGAAAACCTATATGACCTAAACATTTCTTTTGCACGACCTTCTTAATTTGTTTATAATTAGTTTAATGAATGTTTTTTATCGCATTTTGTAGCTACTAAGTAATTATATAGCTTATGTTGATGGATCACATAATCGAGTATTTATTCATTTGAATTACCTCAAGGTTTGTTATTTCTTTAACTTAGGGAACTAAGTATATTTGCTTTAGGAGTACTTAAGTTAGCTAAACACCAACCTTAAGTTGCATGTTAGAGATGTCTTGTACAAATTCAATATCCGATTGTCATGCTTTTTATTGTTCAACATATTCTAAAGGTCGTCTTATGCATGTTTTGTGTGTTTGCTTGAGGACAAGCAAAGATTTAAGTGTGGGGGAGTTTGATCTGTCGTAATTTGATATGTAAAATTAGGCTCTCCATACACTTTAGGAGCTTATTCTCAAGAAATTTAAGTGTCTTTTGTATTTTTTTTAATTCCAAGCATTAATAAATGGTTTTTTAATTTTTATCTTTTTTTGAGACCTAATTTGGCCAAATGAAATGTTAGGGACCTAACAATATGATTGAGTTGGTATAGGAAGTCGAAAATGGCCCAAACGTGAAAAATCAGCATTCAGAGGGGGTATCACGATACTAAGGCATGAAATTCGTGATTGTTGGGAAATGTGTCCATATTGTATTAAACATGTAACTATTTTTTATTTATTTGAATGAAATGAGATAATCGTAATTTGAAATTTGTAATAAAAATTTGATTAAATTTTGAAAAGGAAAATAATTTAAAACTTAAATTTTGAAAACTTAAAAATTTGGAGAAACTTTGGAACTCGGGAGAAACGAGTTTTGATTTCTAAAATGGGTATTTCGAGTCGTGTTTTCCATTCTGAATCTGATAGCCTTTTTTAGAGGGCTATTCTCTCTTTACAACATTTGAACCGGGAAATTTTTCCCTTTCATCATTACATAATTAAGACTTTGATTAAAACTTTTTCAGAGAATATACTCTCTGATTACAAAAATACAAACTACAGAGAATGTAACACCATCTCTTATATAATTTTTCGTATGTTTGTGACACAAATATCTGTCAGCTTTAGTGGTTAAGTGTTTTGGGATGTGTTTGAGAGGTCCCAAGTTCAAGCCTTAGCTTGGGTAAATTTTTGTTTTTAAATGAATAAAGCCATATCTCTAATCAGTAGGCTTAGAAATAAATGTTGGTAAAATATGTCAAAATGGGTCTGCTAGTCTAGTGGTTAAGTGGAGTGTAAATATACTGAGGTCTTGTGTTCAAATCTCTACATGATCAGGGGATTTATTTTTACTGCTTGTGTCAGTGGGTGTTGTAGTTTGATCGAAATTCTAAGTATTTGAAGAGTGTGGGGAGGTTGTGGTCGATTTTTAGGAGGACAATGAGGGAGATTTCGGTAGTTGTGGGATTGGTGGAGGAAAATAAGTAATTTGAGGTGTTGTGGGAAGTGGACAGTTTGTGGAAGGATAGTAGGAGAGTTTTGAGGAGTGGATCAAGGGAGGTGGTCAATAGTGGTGCCAAAACTGATTCCTTTCCCAAAATTTGGCTTTAGCTTTTGTTTCCTCTCAATTTTCTGTCAATTGTTCTCCTTCCTCTGCTGAATATTGCTAGTGAATTTCTGCTACTTCTTTTTGTTTTTTTCTTTCTTTTCTTTTTTTCGATTTTGCACACTTCCCTACCCATCTTTTTTCTTCTTTTTCTTACAGTCACCTCCTTTCTGTTCCTGTTCGTTACTATCGAATTGTTGATCCTTAAGCCAATTCTTTTTCTTTTTGTCCCCCTTCATATTGCTGATTCTTGTCTTCTCCATTCTTTCATTCCATTTTTCTATCGTTGATTGTTCTCGTGGTTTGGTTCTCGTCGCTATTTTGGTAAGTAAAACTTTAACACCTTGTTTTGTGCCTAATTTAAATGCTGGTTGGATGTTGCTATCATCTTGACAGCAGGGAATCGTTTTGATTGAGGTCTCTTTTCTTTGGAGTGTTAGTATATCCGTTTGGAGTTTCAAGGTAGGTATCGTGCGTTTGAAATGGAAGTACATTCGATTTGGTGTTGTTGTGTTTTCATGAGTTGAGACTAATGATTAAAGTGAATGATCAATTTTAGGAACTACTGAGCTCAAAAGTGTTTTGCTGCAAAACCATAACAAGTGTGTAAACACAACATTAAAAATCAAAAATCGGCAAAAAGTAGAAAAGTGGGACTGTCGACGCCACACTAGCATGAGTTCGCCTGTGTGTTAGGCCGTGTGACTAAAAACAGGTGTGTGATCGACGAGGCTGATCGAGCGCGGTAAACGGGCCAAACCGAATTGGGCTGTGTCAGCCACACGAGCGTGTGGGCCCATATGGGCGTGTGGGATTATTGGGCCAGGCTGTGTGATCCACACGGCTAAGGCCATTTAGTGCTGTGTGATCTACATGGCCAAGGCCATTTTAGGGCTGTGTGGGCCACACTGGTGTGTGAGCCCACACGAAAAAATGTCATGGGCTTGTGGGCCCATTTTTACTATTTATTGGCTAATGTTACATGGGTCGACTGAGTCGACTGTGGATCTATTGTAGGGTAGGTAAGCTTTCTTAAACCCTTAATTGACTGAAATTTATGTGATTGATACGATTATACATGTTAGTAAACATAACAATGTTCCACTGATTTAATATTGTATGCCATGATTTTGTGCATGATACTATGTTTTAGCATGTCATATATGTATATTGCATTGCAATAATTTACTAGCAGTTCAGCTGCAACACACTGTCTAGTGCCACATTCGGTACTTTTTGAAGTGTAGGGATGTGTGGGTTGATTATATCCCCACATAGAGTGTAGGGTTGGACGGAGTTAGAGTGTAGAGGCTGGCTGGACAGGATTTGACATTGCATATGTGTTACTATACTGAATATAGATGCTGTAATTGGCCAAGGCCCAAACACGTGACTGCTACTGTATTGTAACAGGCTAAGGCCCTAGTTGAAACTGAAACTGTTACTGAAATGGGCTTAGGCCCAAACTATGAATGTTTTCTGTCTGCTTGTTTATAGGGGGATTACACAATGAGTTTTTGTAAACTCACCCTTCTATTTTATTTGTACAGGTTACCCACAAACTTAGGTGGATCGGAGCTACTGAGGACTTCGAAATGGCCACACGACCCTTTTTTACATTGTCTCGTACTTAATTAAGCTTTTAAAGTTTTATTTGGGGTAATTTACTGTAATAAAGGCCTCTATGAATTTTTGCTTAAAATTTGGACTTATATTGTTTTATGTTTTATATCTGCTAGAGGTAGGACAAATACGGGTTTTAAAAGAAATGCATGTGTTTTAGCAAAATACCCACAAGGACATAGACTGTTTTAAAAAGTTTCCGCAACGCATAATGTTTTGAAAACTAATGACTGAATAAGAATCACGATTTTAGAATTAATAAAAGATATTGAGGAATTCTAAATGGAAAATGTTTTAAATAAAACTACGGTTTTCTAACACACTACCTTGTGACATTGCCAGATTCAGCCATAATGTCCAGGCCGGGTTTAGCGTGTTCCATTTATTGGTATCAGAGTCAGGTTGCAAAACTCAACTGTGGATGTGAGTTTTTAAGACGTGATTTTTGAGAACTGATTTCTAACTATTTTTTCTGAAAGTGTGGTACACCGAGTATCCGGTGATGATCTAGTAAGTTTTTTGAAACTGTGAATTGTTTAAACTTAAAGTGAAATTGTTTTTGATAGTATATCCTGAAACTGCTATAGGTAGTATATACTGAGACTACTATAGATAGACTATACTGAAAATACTCAAGTTAGTGTATACTGATACTGTAGTAAAACTGATAGACACTGATAGACACTGCATTGTACGAAAACAAACATTACATTTCTGATACTTTTTTCATAAAATATCTGTTAATAAACACTGGAACTATAAACTGATGTGTAAAATTGTAAATACAGATTAACACAAGCAGACAATGAGCACAAGAGGTACTCGCGGATGGGGTACAAGAGGCTGTGGTAGAGGCCGTAGAGGTGATCGAGCTGGGTCCTCATTTTCTGGCCACTTGCTTAATTTGGATACAAGTGAGACACCAGCTTCACCCATGACCGAAATTGGGTCTCATGATCGTGCGGCTAGGGACGACGCACTATCCCAAGCCATGTTACAGATTCTGGAGAGGGTCGTTGAGCCCAATACTGAGGCTGGAGGCCGCAAGTCGGTTACGGAAAGACTCCGGTCTAATAGAGTTGAGCTTTTCAGAGGAATTACTGGAGTTACCCTTAATGTGGCTGAGTACTCGATAAAGGCCACAGAGAGGATTACGGATGATCTAGACTGCACTCCTGAGCAGAAATTAAAGGGTGTTGTATCGCTGCAACGTGATGAGGCGTATTAATAATGGCTCACTATTAAGGAGGGCACTCAGCCCGATCGACTGACCTAGGAGTTCTTTAAGACCGCTTTTCTAGGGAAATATATGGGGGCCAATTATGTGGATATCCGTAGAAGGGAGTTCCTAAATCTGACTCAAGGAGATAGATCGATGGCCGAATATGAGGTAGAATTTTTGAGATTGAGCCGCTATGCACGAGGTCTGGTGGCGAATGAGTATGAGCGATGTGTTCACTTTGAGGATGGCCTCAAGGATTATTTGAGGGTTTTGATAGCTCCACAGAGGGAGCGAGGCTTTGCGGCACTGGTTGGAGGTAGGAATAAGAGGGATTTAGAGCCCTTGAGTTCTGTCCAGAGGCCTAAGAAAAAGGCTAGAGTTGATGGAACGAATAGAGTTGGGGCTCCCATTGTGGCTACTGGATAGCCACTGTGTATTAACTGTGGTAGACGCCATCAGGGTGAGTGTTGGAAAAGAACTAGGGCTTGTTTGAGGTGCGGTTCTTTAGAGCACCGTATTAAAGAGTGTCCACAGATGTCTGATCTGATGCAAGCTTCGGGTACTGGTACTGTACCACCACCAAGAATAGTTCAGTAGCCATTGAGAGGCTGCGATCAGACCAAAAGTGGTAATGGGTTGGGCCGTGGTCAGAAAGCACTGGGCAGAGGTGTTGGTCATACTGAGGCAAGGCAGTCGGCTCTAGTTTATGCTGCACATCACCGAAAGGATGGGGATGCTTTGAACGTTATCATGGATACGTTCTTTATTTATATTGTATCTTATACTGCACTGATAGATATAGGATCCACTTACTCCTATATAGCAAGTACTGTGTCTTAGAATTTGGGTATCTTGGTTGAGAGCATTGCGAGTGAGGTGACTGTACTGAGTCCGCTGGGACAATCAGTATTTTTAGAGACGTTCCTTTAGAGGTTCAAGGGGCTATTTTTCTAGTTGATCTGATGGAACTGCCTTTTGGAGAGTTTGATCTGATACTAGGAATGGACTAGTTGCTTAAACACCGAGTGAGCTTAGATTGTGCCACAAAAAGGGTTGTACTGAGAATTGAGGAGGATAGCAAGGTAATTGTAATTGGAGAATGTCAGAACTACTTATCGAATGTGATTTCTGCATTGAGGGCGAAAAAGTTGGTGCGTAAGGGATGTGAGGCGTATCTGGCTTACATCAATGTTTCAAATTATGAGGATTCTTCGGTTAAGGATATCAAGATGGTTAAGGACATTTTGGACATTTTTTTGAAAAGCTACCTGGGTTACCTCCGAATCGTGAAGTAGAGTTTGGGATTGAGCTCCTTCCTGGTTCAGCTCCGGTGTCCATACTCCATATAGAATGGCACCGGAAGAGTTTATAGAGCTTAAGGCTTAGATTCAATAGCTATCGGATCGTGGGTTCATCCACCCTAGTGTGTCTCTGTGGGGAGCATCGGTTCTATTTGTGAAAAAGAAGTATAGG
The DNA here is from genome assembly GCF_007990345.1 of Gossypium hirsutum. NCBI lineage: Eukaryota > Viridiplantae > Streptophyta > Magnoliopsida > Malvales > Malvaceae > Gossypium > Gossypium hirsutum. The sequence continues at coordinate 30,162,861 of NC_053442.1, forward strand.
TCCATGCGTATGTGTATTGATTACCGGCAACTGAACAAGTTGACCATTAAGAATAAGTACCCCCTACCGAGGATAGACGATCTGTTTGATCAATTTTGAGGTACTTCAATTTTCTCCAAGATTGACCTTCGATCAAGATATCATCATTTATGGGTTAAGGAGACTGATGTGCATAAGACAGCATTTAGGACTCGGTACGGTCATTACGAGTTCCTAGTGATGCCATCTGGACTGACGAATACACCAGCACCTTTTATGGATCTGATGAATTGAGTGTTCCAGCCCTATCTGGATCGGTTCGTGGTGGTATTTATTGACGACATACTGGTGTATTCGAGAACTGAGGGTGAGCACGATGAACACCTTAGAGTGGTTCTACAGATCCTACAAGAAAAACAACTGTACACCAAGTTCAATAAATGTGAGTTCTAGTTATAGGAAGTAACATTTTTGGGCCATGTGGTTTCTGCTAAAGGGATTAGGGTCAATCCTCGAAAGATTGATGCGGTGTTGGAATGGAAATAGCCTAAGACTGTATCTGAGATTCGTAATTTTTTGGGACTAGTAGGGTATTATCGACAATTTGTAGAGGGTTTTTCACTGATTGTAGAACCCTTGACTAAGCTGCTACGTAAGGGTGTACCGTTTAACTGGACTGATGCGTAGCAAGAAAGCTTTGAGAAGCTCAAAACTGTATTGACTGATTCCCCTGTTTTGATACAGCCAGAGTCTAGAAAAAAGTTTACTGTCTACAGCGATACATCACATGTCAGTTTGGGATATGTGTTGATGCAAGAGGGTAAGGTGGTAGCATATGCGTCTCGTCAGCTTAAGACTCATGAGGTAAATTATCCGACGCATGATCTAGATTTGGCTGGTGTGGTGTTCGCACTGAAAATCTGGAGGCATTACTTGCATAGTGAGAAGTGTATCATTTACACTAATCACAAGAGCCTCAAGTACCTCATCACTCAGAAGGAGCTGAATCTTAGGCAACGTAAATGGATTGAGCTACTTAAGGACTACGACTGTACTATTGAATACCACCCTGGTAAGGCTAATGTGGTAGCTGATGCACTGAGCCATAGAGCTATGACTGACCTTAGGGTGATGTTTGCTCGCCTCAGTTTATTTGATGATGGTAGTTTGTTGGCCAAACTTCAAGTTAAACCGACGTGGATAGAGTAGATTAAGGGTAAACATAAAAATGATGAGTCGTTGGGTTTTCGTTTCTGACAGGTTGAGAGTGGGAATACCGAGGATTTTAGACTTAATAGTGAAGGGGTGCTTTGTTTTTGTGGGAGAATCTGTGTACCAAAGGATATTGAATTGAGGCAATCGATACTAAAGAGGTGCATAGTAGCCCTTATGCTATGCATCCTGGAGGAAATAAGATGTACCGAGACCTTCGTGAGTTATACTGGTGGTCAGGTCTTAGGCGTGAGGTTACAAATTTTTTGGGTAAATGTCTGACCTGTCAACAGGTTAAGGCTGAGCATCAGTTACCTTCGGGATTGTTGCAGCCAGTCAAGATTCCACTTTGGAAGTGGAAGCATGTAACTATGGATTTCGTTAGTGGGTTACCCCTCACACCCACTAAGAAGGATTCGGTGTAGGTCATCGTGGATCAATTGACCAAATCCACCCACTTTATACCAGTTCGTACTGACTACTCTCTGCAGAAGCTGGCTAAATTGTATGTGTCTGGGATAGTGAGACTGCATGGGGTACCGATTTAAATAATATCTGATAGAGATCCTCGCTTCACGTCTCGGTTCTAGAAGAAGCTACATGAAGCTCTGGGTACAAGATTAGACTTTAGTACTGCGTTCCATCCTCAAACAGACGGTCAGTCAGATAGGGTGATTCAGATACTGGAGGACATGTTAAGGAGTTGCGTGATTGATTTCTGAGGCAGTTGGTAGGATTACTTGCCACTAGTAGAGTTTGCTTATAACAACAGCTATCAGCCTAGCATTCAGATGGCACCTTACGAGGCATTATATGGTTGTAGGTGTTGCACACCTTCATGTTAGACCGAGTTGGGCAAACAGCGTGTTCTAGGCCCTGAACTAGTTTCTAATACAGAGGATAAAGTTAGGTTGATTCGAGACCGACTGAAGGTAACATCAGACAGACAGAAGTCCTATGCGGATTTGAAGCGTCAAGAGATTGAGTATTCGGTGGGGGACTTCAATTTTTTCAAGGTCTTACCATGTAAGAAGGTACTGAGATTTGCTCGCAAGGGCAAGTTGAGCCCTAGATTTATTAGACCTTACCGTGTGCTTAAGCAAGTGGGACCAGTTGCTTACCAATTAGAGCTACCTCCAGAGTTGGATCGAATTCACGACATTTTCCACGTCTTAATGTTGAGGCGCTATCGTTCTAATCCCATGCACATTGTTCCTGTTAAGGTGATTAAGGTAAGGCCAGATTTGACCTTTGAGGAGGAGCCAGTGCAGATATTGGAGCGAGATGTAAATGTTCTAAGAAGAAAATTCATCCCACTGGTTAAATTTCTCTAACGTAATCATAGCACCGAGGAGGCCACGTGGGAGCCTGAAGATGCTATGCATTAGCAGTATCCCCATCTATTCTGATCAGCTAAAATTTCGAGGCCGAAATTTTCTTTTAGGGGGTAGAGTTGTAATGCCCCAAAATCTCTTATATAATTTTTTGTATGTTTGTGATACAAATATCTGTCAGCTTTAGTGGTTAAGTGTTCTGGGAAGTGTTTGAGAGGTCCCAAGTTCAAGCCTTAGCTTGGGTAAATTTTTGTTTTTAAATGAATAAACTCGTATCTCTAATCAGTAGGCTTAGAAATAAATGTTAGTAAAATATGTCAGAATGGGCCTAATGGTCTAGTGGTTAAGTGGAGTGTAAATATGTTGGAGGTCTTGCGTTTAAATCTCTACGCAATCAGAGGATTTATTTTTACTGCTTGTGTCGTGTGGGTGTTGTAGTTTGACCAAAATTCTGAGTATTTAAGTAGTGTGAGGAGGTTGTGGTCAATTTTTAGTAGGATAATGAGGGAGCTTTCGGTAGTTGTGGGATTGGTGGAGGAAAATAAGAAATTTGAGGTGTGGTGGGAAGTGGACGGTTTGTGGAGGGATAATAGGAGAGTTTTGAGGAGTGGATCAAGGGAGGTGATCAGTAGTGGTGTCGAAACGGATTCTTTTCCCAAAATTCAGCTTTAGCTTTTGTTTTCTCTCAATTTTCTATCAATTGTTCTCCTTCCTCTGCCGAATATTTCTAGTGAATTTCTGCTACTTCTTTTTGTTTTTTCTTTCTTTTCTTTTTTCGGTTTTGCACACTTCCCTACCCATTTTTTTCTTTTTTTCTTGCAGTCACCTCCTTTCTGTTCCTGTTGGTTGCTACCGAATTGTTGATCCGTAGGAAAATTCTTTTTCTTTTCGCCCACCCTTCATATTGCTGATTCTTGTCTCCTCCACTCTGTCATTCTATTTTTCTATCGTTGATTGTTCTCGTGGTTTGGTTCTTGTCATTATTCTGGTAAGTAAAACTTCGACACCTTTTTTTGTGTCTAATTTAAATATTGATTGGATGTTGCTATCGTCTTGACAGTAAAGAATCATTTTGATTGAAGTCTCTTTTCTGTGGAGTGTTAGTATATTCGTTCGGAGTTTCAAGGTAGGTATTGTGCATTTGAAATAGAAGTATATTCGATTTGGTGTTGTTGTGCTTTCATAAGTTGAGACTAACGATTAAAGTGAATGATCAATTTTAGGAGCTACTGAGCTCGAAAGTGTTTTGCCGCGAAACCATAACAACTGTGCAAACACAACACTGAAAATTAGAAATCGGCGAAAAGCTGAAAAGTGGGATTGTCGATGCCATACAAGCGTGTGGTCGCCCGTGTGGTAGGTCATGTGACTAGGCACAGGTGTGTGATCAATGAGGCTGGTCGTACGCGATATACGAGCCGAACCGAATTGGGTCGTCTGGTCTACACGAGTGTGTGGGCCCACACGGGTGAACCACATGGGCATGTGGGATTATTATGTTTTAGCTTGTCATGTATGCATATTGCATTGTAATGGGGGTGGGGGTTTATATTGTTTGGAGGAAGTGCACTGAAAGGCCTCGAGCCTAATTTACTAGCAGTTTAGCTGCAAACCACTGTCTAGTGTCGAATTCGGTACTTTTTGGAGTGTAAGGATGGGTGGGTTGATTATATCCCCACATGGAGTGTAGGGTTGGACGGAGTTAGAGTGTCGAGGCTGGCTGGGTAGGATTTGACATTGCATATATGTTACTGTACTGAATATGGATACTGTAATGGGCTAAGGCCCAAACGCATGACTGCTACTGTATTGTAATGGTGTAAGGCCCTAACTGAAATTGAAATTGTTACTGAAATGGGCTTAGGCCCAAACTATGAATGCTTTCTGTCTGCTTGTTTATAGGGGGATTACACATTGAGTTTTCGTAAACTCACCCTTCTATTTTATCTGTACAGGTAGCCCTCAGACTTGGGCAGATCGGAGCGGCGGAGGACTTCGCAGTGGCCACACGACCCCTTTTTACACTGTCTCTTACTTAATTAAGTTTTTAAAGTTTTATTCGGGGTATTTTACTGTAATAAAGGCCTCTATAAATTTTTGCTTAAAATTTGGACTTATATTGTTTTATGTTTTATATTTGCTATAGGTAGAACAAGTACGGGTTTTAAAAGAAATACATGTGTTTTAGCAAAATACTCATAAGGACACAAACTGTTTTAAAAAGCTTCCACAACGCATAATATTTTGAAAACTAATGACTGAATAAGAATCGCGATTTTAGAATTAATAAAAGATATTGAGAAATTCTAAAGGAAAAATGTTTTAAACAAAGCTACAGTTTTCTAACACACTACCTTGTGACATCGCCAGATTCGGCCAAAACATCAAGGCCGGGTTTAGGGTGTTATAGAGAATATTTACTATTCATGCGTCTTTTCGTGCAGGGAATATTTACTGTTTACGCCAGAGAATTTTTCCTGTTCACTTTTCTTACTATTCATGCGTCTTTTCTTGCAGGGAATATTTACTGTTTACGTCAGAGAATATTTCATGTTCACTTGTCTTTTTTTGCATCATTTTTTCTTGGCCCTGGTGATGGTTTTTGAAGTGGTGTCATCTTCAAGATCCACCGTTTTGATTGAAGATGCTGAAGATTTATCATCTTCGAATTCGGAACCAATGAGCTGAGCATTTCAGCCATGAATTTTATGTATTCCTTCTTGGTCTTGACTTGAGCTAACATCGCACTAGCTGTCGACTTTGCTTGAAGGAATTTTGCTGTGGTTTGATCTGGGGTTGCGGACTTACATAATATTGGATTCTTGTTGAAAAATTATACAAATATTTTTGAATCATATTTTTCATCATTAAACTTGTCCCACCATTTAGTTCAGTAGTTTCGAACTAGTAGTGGAATTCGAATAAACTGATCTTGCTCATAAGAATAATTCCATGAAACAATCCAAGAAATGCACAATTTTGAGAAAAAATGGATTGTTTTGTAAATGTGTTTTTGGTCTGGTTCAGGCTGAAATTTGTCAAAGAACTTGGGCCATAAGTTTTGAATTTTTTTTCTAGTAGTATCTCAAAGGATTATGGTCCATACCAATTCTACCATTCTTGGAACCAGTTTGGGAATTTGAATTGGGTACCGTATTTGAAATATATGAGCCAAGAATGCCTCATGTGTTGTTTGTTCATTAAGAAGGCATTGTACCATGCCATTTGTTAATCCCAATATGTAAAATATGGGTGGTGGTCAATTTTGGTGGTAAATTTGGCTGAGAATTTCTTGATAGAATTTAGGTTTTCACTCCAATCCCTTGGTCGAAGAATCTATAGTATTTGATTGTTGAATGGGTAATAAAATTTGGATCTTTTAGGTTTGTGTAGTGTTTGAACAGTACTGATCCAGTTTGAACCAGTATGTTTTCATGATATTGTTAGGGTTTTTGAGAATCCAATAGTTTGAAATGCCATCCATTGAAAAGTTCTTTTGCAAGTATATGTGGAGGTTTTTCTGAAAATTCTTCCTCCATAACAATAATTTTTTCAAAATATTTGTTTGGAAAATATTGTGAGAATTTTTGTGTAGCAATCTATGATGACACTGCTATTTCTTTTGGAAAAACGTCTTGGAGAGATGTCTCTTTTAAAACATTTTTGAGAGATTTTGGTTTCTATAAAACAATCTCTTTATTTTTTGAAATCTTTGCTGCTTTAGCAGCAATTTGTTTGAGAGGAGGTTCCTCTTTCATTTGTGAAAAGGCCAATGCTACTTCTGGGGATTGAGAAAGGGACTCAATCCATTTTTTTATTTGAGAATCAATTTCATTTGGATCTTGTGCATTTTGAACTATTGTATTTTTTGAGGATTTTGATGATGATGATGATTTCTCATTTTCTTCTTCATGGCAAATTTCATACCATGACTTAATTGTTTTGAGGAAATTTGGGTTTTGGATGACTCTCCTATTTTCCCTTTTCGTTTGTCTTGGAGTTTGGGTGGCATTTTTTAAGAAACTCTCTAGTGAGAAAATCAGGCAAAGAATTAGTTTCTCCTTTGATGTATTCAATATCAAAATCAAATATGCTCAAAATTGCCTGCCATCTTCCAAAAATCTATTTTGAGGCAATATTTTGAACATCTTTTTGTAAAACTTCTTTTATTTATTTGCAATCGATTCGTAAAAGAAATTTTTTATTTAATAAATCACTTTGGAATTTTGTAATGCACAAAAAATTGATAAAATTTCTTTTTTAATAGTATTATAATTTTGCTTAGTTGGATTCCAATGTCTAGAAGTAAACTGGACTATTTGCTCTTTTCCCCCTTTAACTTGTTTTAGGATCCCACCATATCCTATTTCAGAAGCATCTGTTTCTATAATTTTGGGGGCATTTAGATTGTCTAAATATAAACAAGGAAGCTTAGTGATTTGTTTTTTAATTTGGGTGATAATATTGGTGTGGTCATCTGTCCAAGGTTGTGGATTCTTTTTGAGCCTATCATATAACGGTTTACATAATTTGCTAAGACCTGGATAAAAGTTTATGACATAATTGAGGCTTCCTAAGAATCTTTGTAATTGGACTTTATCAAGGATTTGGTCTGGGAATTTGCTAGCAAACTCCATGGACCGTTCTATTGGAGTAATTATTCCTTGGGTAATATAATTACCTAAAAACCTTACTTTGCTTTGGAATAAACTTATCTTGGATTTAGAAACTATTAAACCATTATTTTTTATGACTTTTATAAAGATGGATAAATGTTTAAAGTGTTTTTCTAAGTTTTCTGAAAACACTAATACATCATTGATGTATACTATTGTGAATTGTGAATATTGGTAAAAAATATCATTCATTATTCTTTGAAACTCGGATGGAGCATTTTTTAATCCAAAAGGCATTACATTCCATTCATATTGTCCAAATGGTACAGTGAATGACATTTTATATCTTTCTTCTTCTTTTATTTGATTTGCCAAAATCCAGATTTCATGTCAAATTTTGAGAAAATATTTGCATTATTGGGCATCTAATCCATTTTAAGGCTTGATTGAGAGGTTTGTAATTAATTACTAATCTTGGCGTTACTCTTTCGAGTTCTGCATTTTTTATTACATAAAATGTTGAACAACTCAAAGGAGAACTGCTTTTCCTAATTAATTTTTTATTAAGAAGGCCTTGTATTTCTTTTTTACAAAATTCTTCCATTTCTTTGTTCATTTCTATGGGTCTTGCTTTTGTGGGTATTTGTCTTTCGTCAAAATTGTTTTCATATGGTAATGTTACTTCGTGCTTTTTCCTATTCCAAAAAGCATTAGGAATGTTAGAACAAATTGTTGATTCTATTTCTGCTTTGATTTGATTTATCCTTTTTTGTACTTCTCTTTTTTCTAATTGTTCAGTTAATTTTTTAAAACATATTTCCTCTTTTAGGAAAGCGATTTGTTTCTGTTTATGATTAATTAATTTATTGATTTGTCCATTATGGATGGATAAAGATTTTAATAAGTTGAGATTTCTTATTTTTGGTTTTTCTACAAAAGGAAATTCTACTTTAGAGTTTAAAACTTTGGTGGAGATAGAATTATTCGTTACTTTATAAGGTTTGAGTAAGGATATGAACGGGGTTCCTAATATGACATCTTGGGTAATATCTTTTACCATTAAAAACCATGTTTGATATTTTATACCTTTGTTGGATATTTTTGCATTGGGAATTTTGTAAGTAATTTTTAGTTTTTTACCATTTGCAGCTTTAAGAGATTCTGATGTTTTGACATAATATTTTGTTGGAATTATCCCTTCTCTAATGCAGTTCTGGTCCGCTCTTGTATCAAAAAGGGCTATTGTTTCTAATTGAAATTCATTGTTTATGACAATATTTATTTTTATTGAATATCTTTGAATAGATACTTCAGTTAAAACCATCATATATTCCTGTGTATTTTCTTCAGGTTCAGGTTCAGTTTCTGACGACCTTTTTTCTGAGATTTCATGTTTTAAGGTTGGCATTTGTTTTTCATTTCTTATTGTTCCATTTTAAGCTGAGAAAGTTCTAATTTAATTTGTTTTATTTCTATCTGTAGTTCAGAATTTGTAATTTGTTTCGATTTTATTTTTTCATATTTATTAAATATTATATCTTGTATATTATACATTTGTGATTGACTAGAAATAATTTCTTTTTCTTTTTCTGGTTTATCTTTTAATGAGGATTTTAATTTCAAAAGATATTATCTTTTAAGTTTTGGGTCTTGAATTTTATCAATAACTTCGATCATAAATTCTTGGTCTTATGTTAACATATTAATTGAGAGTTCATTTTCATCATCAGAAGACTGAGATGTTGTATGTAATTCATCTATTTGTAATTCATTTGTTTCGGTAGATGTATCATTTTCAGAAGAAGTTGTTTCTAATAGAATCTCATTTAATTTTTATTCTATTTCTTCATCTAGATTTAAATTATTGATTTTTCTTTTAATTTTACAATATTTTGAGATATGTCCTAGTTTTCCACATCTATAACATTTTATTGTTTTATCAATTTTGTTTTCTGTTTTTTGTTGTTTCTTTCCTTTTCTATATTTTCTATATTTGGGTTTTTATAATATTCTGAAATATTCTTTTTTTCTATTTTATGGTTTTACAGGGCAACATGTTTTTGAAGAAGAAGGTTCATGTCTAATGTCAAATTGGTGGCAGAATGATCCTAATTCCTTTCTACATTGATATCTTTCTTTCTTAAGTTGTTTTTGTAATTTTAAATCTTGACAAATTTTTAATCCTTCTTTTTGGGTGAAACTAATTAGTTCACCATATGTAAGCTTTTCATATGGAATAATACCTCAGTAATTTTCTCTTATTTGATTTCCAACTTTTTCTCCTAATAAAGTGGGAAGTCCTGCTAGAAACTTTTCTTTCCAAAACGGTTGTTGGTTATCAGATCTTTGCATAACTCTAGTCATAAAGACATATTTATACCATTTAAAATCGGTTAACTTTTTGCATTTTAAATTTGATAATAATTCTGAATTCCTATCTTTAAGATGAGAAGGATCTCCTATAAAGTGTTTAAAGATTGAGAAAATTAAAATTGCAACTGCATCTTGGATTTCTCTTCCTTGTTCATCTAAAATAATTCTTCCTTTATCATCCTTTTTTATTACTTTTAAAATTTCTTCCTATTGGGTTTTAGTGAGTGCATGATTCCACCATCCTTTTAACTGCCCAGTAAATTCAGCAACTAAAAGATTAGCTATAGCATGATCACTGATTAATCTATTTTGGTTTTGGGTTTTATAAACATTTTTAACCATTTTCATTTGTTGTAATAAACTAAGAATACTGTATTCAGACATTCCATCTATATTCCATTCATAAATTGTATTAGCATTGTATTTATTTTGGAAAACAGTTTTTCTTTTATATTAAGATCAGGTGCAGTGTTTTTTTGGATAATATAATCTTTTTGGTTCTTTCCAAGCCTTCTTGTTAATTTGTTGTTCATCTAACTAGTCAGAGTCAGATTGGGAGGATTGATGTAGTGTATTTACTGAATGTTGGGCTTGTATTAGGGTATCAGGTGCAATTAATTCAAACTTGTAATTTTCCAAAGCATCAAGTCTATCTTGGATTTCTATTAAGAAATCATTTTGGGTCTTTTGGAAAGGTTTTGGAATCTCATAAGGTGTGAATATTAGTTCTTTAGAACTTTTTTCTATTCTCTCTTTTACTGGTTCTTTCCTAATCGGTTGACTTTCCACCAAATTCTCAATATAATCTAATTGTTTTCCTATTGTATGAAGGTTAATATTTGTATAGTTGTTTTGTTCTACTATCATTTTAACATCTTTTGATGAGATTTGTTCTCTTGCATCAGGAGCTCTCATTCTTAAAAGATTTACTTTTATTCCAGTATTTTTGTGAAGATATTGAACCTCCATTAAAGGGGCATGTTGAGATTCAACTTCTCCTTTATTAGTCTGTCATCTACTATTATGTTTTATTGTATTAACAGATTATGAATAATATTCTTTAAACCATTCAAATAATTTTATATAGATTTTTTGGGTATTCATAAATTCATAATACTCTTGAAGAATGCTTTTTTTTATCATTATAATTGTTAAAGTAATCTTCTCTTTTTTGCTTATTTTTGTTGGAATAGAAGTGTTTTCTACACCATTCTTTGTTTATCTCAAAAGTTTTTCTAAAACAAATATTTCTGAATTTTCTCCTTGTCTCGCATTATTAGTCATTGATGAATATGTTGGTGACATATTAGGTGAATTTTGGGGACTCTCTTCCTGTCTGGCATAGATAGGTTGAGCTATATTTGAGGAATTATCTATTCCTTGTAAATTGGTTCTAAATGTTGTTGGGATAGAAGAGACAGAGACTTTAGGTGTCCTAAAATCTACTGTTTGTGTTTCTGGATTTGACTCTTTTTCTAAATTTAACCTCCCAAAAGTTGTTCTCGTACTTCCTATTTCAAAGAATGTCTTGGAGGCATTCTTTGTGGCCTGTTGAATATTAATTCAACTGTGCCATCTTGGTGTTGAGAGATTTCACTTAATGAAGTGTTTCTTATGGGAGTTGGTGCTACAAGGTCTGTAGCACCCTCAAGTTTCCACTTATCAAGAAGGTTTATTTCATGCCATTGTATTGTCATTGGGATTGTGGTATGAGATCTTGAAGTATCTGTTTCTATTAAGAGAGTTTCTCCTTTTGGGTTTTGGAGTAAAGCCTTGGTATTAACTACAGAACACATAGCTTTGAAATAGAGTCTATAGACTAATGTTAATACTTCCGTACTAGGAAGCATTTTGTAGTTATGGGTATGAATTTGGAGGGTCAAAGATTGTAAAATATTTTTGTCAGTCAAAGAAACCATAAAATTTAGATAACAATGAAAATGAATTGGGCCTGTACATAGGCTTGTTTCTATAGTTCCTAATAATGAGTCATTAAACATGATGTGTCTTTGGTCTCTTAAGACAATTAAAATTGAGGTATTTTTAGTGGCTTCAACACTAAGAGGTTTGACACCAACCTGGACTAGTCCAAAATGGACATATTTGTATTTTTGTTCTTTGAGTTTATTAATGACGACTCTATCTAATAATTGGATTGTTTCATATTCTTTTTAAATAGGTAAACTCCTTTCTTTTATTTTTATGACATAACTGCAAAAAGCATTTAAATTTTCAAAAGTTATTTTCTTGTAGACTTGGTTTGTTGGAACTCTTGGAAGATTCCAATTATCAAATCTTTGGAGAATATTTTCATAATGTTCTTCTTGTTCATTAACAGTGTTGTTTGAGGTTTGGTCGGACTCTTGGGATTGATTGGAAACAAAGCTTGCAGAAGAATTGGTTCTTCTAAGAAAATGAAACCTTATTTATTTTCTTATTTCTTACAATGAGATTCTACTATCTGGATTTCTGGATTATTAAAGTTGCCTACTGGGATACTTTGTCCTTGACACGCCTAACCCATGGCTAACTGGACAGTGTATCAATACTTAGCAAAATAATAATACATTAATGACAATAGTTAAACTAGAACTCAGAAATATTAAAAATAAATTGAATATTTTATAAACTTAGAAATACCTGCTCCTCTTTGGCTCTGATACCAGACTGTCCCGAGGATCTGAGGATCGAGTTTGAAATGAGATAATTGTAATTTCAAATTTGTAATAAAAATTTGATTAAATTTTGAAAAGGACAATAATTTAAAACTTAAATTTTGAAAACTTAAAAATTTAGAGAAACTTTGGAACTTTGGAGAAATGAGTTTTGATTTCTAAAATGGGTATTTCGAGTCGTGTTTTCCATTCTGAATCTGATAGCCTTTTATAGAGAAATAAAGTTAATTTCACATTTCACTATTATGTATTTTATATTTTGCATGCATAGTGAAATTGTGACAAGCAAATATTAGCTCATTGATTGTCTAAAGTTCAAACTGAAGATAAGCGACATTGTAAAGAACGTTTACATTATGAGAAAGACAACTTACTTCAATAGATAATCAAAATGAATCCATAATCCCGTAAAAGAATCAAATACTGAGAAGGATTATTATGTCATCTACAATTCCAATTGGGGAGATGGCTAGTCTTGACTATCGGAGCAGTTGACTCCACAAGTAGAGACATAGATGTATTAATTGGTAGAATGATATATTGGATTTGACTCAAGATGAATTAATTCTAAATCCGTTTGTGAATTAATTCACTTGTGACATTCATGGTGTGATTTCCCTAAATCCTAAGTTAGTCACTGACCATGCGCATGCAACTCATGTGTTTTGATATAAGTGGAGGCTTATGCTTTAAAGATAATCGAGCCCATAGCTGGTATGTTGGGTACATGACTTGTGTATGACATGGATTTACTAGCAATGTGGAATTCATAGTTTAATTAAAGAGTTAATAATATCTTCTTATCGGCAATGTGTGGATTGATAAATATGGAACGTAGTCACGGGTTGCTTGTTCTCAAACGAACAATTTATTACAGTCATTTTTTATAGTAATCATATTAATCATTAAGAAGCGATTTAATTTAAGCAGTTGGATGAATTTCTTTCATAACAAATATACAATAAGGGAGTTTTCAATCATCATACTTCTTGTGGACTGACTCCATGATTAAGTAATTGCGAATTACCAGAACGATGCTTCTGAACATAATTGCAATCATTAGAGCTTAATTGTATATGTTTGATTGGTCCCTCCACTAGCTCAACAAAAGCTCGATTAGACTGCATTTGAATCAGAAGAAAATTTTATGACTTTGGTAATAATTTAACTGAGTCGATTTATTTGATGTAGAATTAAATTAGGTGGTCGTAAGAATTGTTCAACTAGAGAATTTGATTAAAGAATTTTCTTCAAAAATTAATTTGGAAAATTTAAGTCATTTTTGAAAAAATTAATTTTGATCAAGTAAATTTAAATTAATCAAATCAATTAAAATCAATATGATATTTTTAGAAGTTAATTTTCAAGTCAGACAATTGACCTAATGGGTACTTGAACCTGAAAATTGAACCTGAGATCGTAAATTGGGCTTGAGAGTCCAAAACCAAGACCAAGACCCAAAAATTGGTTGAACCAGGTTTGGTATGTGAAACCGGGCTGACGGTCTAATTAGTGGTTAGACAGGACCGATTGGGTCGTTTTTGACCCAGACCGAATCGGCAGCAACCGAACTGACTTAGGGTGTCGTAACGGTGTCACACTTGCATCACCAGACACGGCAATGCCGGCGGCTACGACGACGACATCCCGATAGCCGGCAGCGGTTAGTCATCAATGGTTGAATAGTGGAAGATACACTCCTACTGGAACTCTAATGGAGAATTTGATTTCAAATTAATTATTCCAAAAATAATATTATTTTAATAGTTTAATATTAAATTAAATTAAATTTAATACTTATTTTAATAGTATTTTATTATTTTAATATTAAAGTGATTATCTTAATATTAAATTTAATTTAATATTTATCTTGTAGATAAACATTATATTATTTTAATCAGATTTAATATTAAATTTAATCTAATATTTATCTTGATAAATATTATATTAATTTAATATTAAAGTGATTAAGTTTAATCATAGTTGAACTCTCTAAACTCTCCCTGTAGCACCCCTAACCCGTATCCGTCGCCGAATTAGGGTTACGAGGCATTACCAAACAAACACAACCATTTTTTTTTAAAAACCAAACTGATCACAAACATGGAATTTAAATCATTTTCGCATGGCTATTTATATTTTACGATCCAAAACTAACCAAAAACATACTCAAACCTATACATGCCATAAGATCGAGTTCAAATTTTTAACAAAATACCAAAAGAAGTCGATAGTGTGATAGACTATGCTGATGATCCCCGAGCTCGTAACGCGTCTCCAAAATCTATAAAACAAATGGACAAAAACAATCAAAGTAAGCTTTTATAGCTTAGTAAGTTTATAGCATATCTAAAATACATATAAACGAACATATGCATAATCATTATATGCTTATAATCAAGTTACATACATAATCATTAATTGCATATACAAATTCCAAATATACTTATCATTTGCATTTCATGAATGCATATCTATGATCTTTCAAATACATATGTCAAAAGCTTATATTTTTACTTATCAACTACATGAATCAAATGCACATTTATACTTCTAATCCACATGTGCCGATTGCATACATGTATATTCAACAATTTTCATATCAACCAATATATGTACCTATTCACTAAACACATAGATCCAAACATTTATAAGCTCATCGAATACATATAAATAAATATTCATATACTTATTCATTATATATAACCCAAAATCATTTATATATTTATATATATCACATGCATATAATCACTTAATTTAACATATTCACCGGCACTTAGCCTGCTAGGCTTATAGCCTGATTCAGATCACCGGCACGTAGCCTGCTAGGTTTATAACCTGATTCAGATCACCGGCACTTAGCCTGCTAAGTTCATAACCTGGTTCAGATCACCGGCACTTAGCCTGCTAGACTTAAAGTCTGAATTAATTCACCGGCACTACATCTGCTAGGCATCGAGCCTGAATACCACGGATATGAAATTGGTCTTTCACAAAATTCTTTATAAGAAAATCTAGATATTCTTTATATCTCATATAAATCTTTTCAATAATCGTATCTCAGCAAGAATCGAATTATTATTCCAATCTTCGTAGCAAATATACATTTGAATAACATCTCTATAGTTCATATCATTAAATTCAGCTCATAGAACTCAATACCTGCATTCGAATATTATATATATTTTCTTTTATATTATAAGCTTCAACTTATAAAACTCAAAGCAAACATTAACTAACATACATATAATTCATGTGATTAATTTCAACTTATCGAATTCAATACATACATTCGGCTAACATATATGTAATCCATTAAATTTCATCCAACTTACAAAATTCAGCATATATATATTCGGCTAAATATATATATATAGAATCTATGCAATTTGTTTTAACTTATAAAACTCAAATATACATTAACTAACACACATATATATATACACAATTCATACATTATATTTTAACTCATATACTTACACTTATACGAAATAACTATATATGTATATTATTACCTATTCGATATTTCCATATATATAAATATACTTAACATTTAAACCTTGAAATATGTTCAAAACTTATTCGAAAATATACATGTATATTCTTCAATTCACACAGAGACATTCGTTCAAAATTATTAAAGTATATACAATATATACCCTTAATCAAACTCAAAGATTATACTTAATTATACATATACATATTCAAAAATTGTTCTTCCAATTATAGCCCTCATATTATCAAATATTTCCAAATGAAGTCTCAAACATATAGTTATACTATATATAATTATATCCATCTATGCACCATTCTTAACTACATTTAATCCCCAAAGCTTAATTAGACTTATATTCATATAGCCGAATATAAGTGTACACATATAAGCCATCCATATATCAACTTAATTAATCAAAGTATATTTTTTTATACCTTAACATAAAAATACAGTAGATATTCATACACACAAATATATATATTTATATTGAATTATTAACATTAAATAGCTAGTCGACTTACCTCGGATATTAGCGAACACGATCGACTATTCAATTACTTTCGTTTTCCTCCGATCCAAATCCTTTTTCTTCGTTTCTTGATTTAAACATAATCAAATTTAACCTTTTTATTCATCAAAACATTCAATTAATTCCAAAAATACATAAATGGGAAAATTACCATTTTGCCCCTAACATTTTGCACTTTTTGCAATTTAGTCCTTTTTGCACAAAACACAAAATACACAAAATTTGCCCACACTAAGCTAGGGCCAAATATTCCTTATCTTCATACAAATCCACACATTTCATTTATTTCACATTTTAATCCCTAAAAAAATTCATTTTCACAATTTAGCTCTAATTTCTCAAATTCACTAAAAATTCAAAAACAAAACATGTTAATCTATCACATTTCTTTCATTTTTCATCATCAACTATCACAATGTTCAAGCATTCATCAATGGCACATTTCAAAATCATCAACAATTCACAAAATTAAAACATGGGTTTTGAAGTATTCAAAGCAACGATCTCAAAAACGTAAAAATTATCAAAAACCGAAACCAAAGCATACCTTAATTTTGCTATGAAAGTGCCGAAACTTAAGAAACCATGGATGGTTTCTTCCTTTCCAATATTCGGCTAACAAAGATGAACATATTCATCTTTTTATGACTTTTTTTAGTTATAATATTATAATTTACTTAATGACTAAATTAACCTTAATTAAATAAATTATAAATCACATAACTTCAGGGCAATGTTGGCATATACCACCCACTAACTAAATCTTGGTCTAATTACATCTTTAGACCTCCCACTTAAAAAGACAACTACAAATAGGTGCTTTTAAATTTTAACCTCTAACTTTTATTTTACGCGATTAAACCCTTTTTATCAAATTGAACCTTCATACGATTAAATTTCCACACGAATCTTTCACACCTATAACTTAACATATAATAAACACTAAAAATAATATTAAAATATTTTTTGACTCAGATTTGTGGTCCCGAAACCACTATTCCGATTAGGGTCAAAACCGGGTTGTTACACTCCCTATATAAAGAGAACATTGGGTCATTATTTATACACAATTGGATTCAAGAGAAAGTTATAAAGAGAAAATTCTCTGAAGAGATTATTTTAGAAAATTTCTAGAAATATTTTTCTGATTTACAACTTGACCCAAAAGTTTAAAGAAATTGAAAAATTACCCCACTGGTAATTTTTGTGAAAAATTTTCTGATTCGAAACGAGTCCACACTTGGTAAACGTGAGCTTGATGATAGTGGAGAAAACTACTAGATTGAAACGCTCATCTTAGACAAATCGAAAAGGTACAATTTTGATTAAGTGTTTATTACTTTAGATATCATAACCAAGATCTTGTTTTGGAAAAAATTTTAAAATTTGGTTTTTCCCTAAATTTATTTTCCGCTACGTTTTCCAAACTAGTTTTTCCAATAGTGATACCTTTGACAGTGTTGAAGTGAAGAAAATTGAGGCCAACTTAAATGATATTGTGATATCCAGGGATGAGTATTGCGACACTGAGACCCTTAAAGCTCCCAATTTCAATACTGTTTTGAGTATCGTGATACTGCTGCCTGACGGGTGAAAAATTGCAATGGGCAATTTTATGTCCAAACAAACTTAAGTCTTTTTTTATTTAAGGTCATAATGATTAATGTTAGGTTAAATGTTAGTAGACTATAAATACTACTTTATAAGCTTTTAATTTCAGATTTTGTTGGTTTAACATTTTCTCCTTAGTTTCATAGTACTTAGTTTAGATCTTCATTTTTTTTCTTTTCTTTTCTCTTCTTTTCTTTTCTTTCCTTTTCTTTCCTTTTCTTTTGTTTTTGTTTTTTTTTTGTAATATTCTTATTTCTTCTTTTTTGCTAGAACATTATGGATGGAGATGTTTTAAATGCTTGCGCTTCATCGGATGTTTATCTATTAATGAGCATTTTCTCAACTTTTATTTTTTATATTTTATGCCTACTATGTGTTTGTTAAAATGCTTGTGTGGAATTTAAGTTTAATCATATGCTGAATTGTTTTATTGTTTGATTGATGAGTGGGTTACTTAGCTAAGTTATTATCTATGTTTTGATTGGTTGTTTGTTTAAGTGTATTAAATTGCATATTACACTAGAATTGACGCTTCTAGTGGAATATTTAGATAGACGAGACCAAGAGGAGACTCTACCATGTAGGAAATTGATACACTTGTGCCAAATACTGAGACCGAGAGGAGATCTGTAACACCCAATTTTGGCGGGTCTTGAGTTTGTCGTGTAACCTAAAAGTAGTCTAAGTGGCATAGTCCTATCCGCCCAACTAATGCTCTTGGCGTATACATCGAATGCATAGTTAATGTTAGAGTATCAAGTAAGAATTGTTGTCTAAATGTGTGGAAATGTAAAGAAGAGGATTTTGGTAAGAGTATTGAGGGTTTTGGGTATTGTGGGTATTGCTAAAGGTATAATGCGTCAACTTTGTTTAGTTACTAAGCTAGTTAATTTCTAACAAGATGGTTAGGAATGAACGAAGGGATGAATCATATTAACATAAAGATATTGGATTCGTTTATACGTTTCTCTACAGTTATAAACCATTTATTAAGGTAGCCTTGAAAGTTTGTGACACATGTCAAGTTCCACTAAGAGAACATGGGTTTTTATTAATATATATTGATAAGGGCTTGAAAAAAAAAGAGACTTATGTTCTTTCTTCCATTTAAAACACCATTGTTGATTTGCCTTAGAGCTGAGCATAAATTTTTCTTGATTGAGCTGAAACAAAGGATCTAAGTTCATGCAGAGGGTTGTTTAATAAGCATTTATGGTCTTGCATGTAGACTTCTAAAAGAGTAAGTTTATTTTTATGTGCGTGAGTAATAAGATGAAGAACTAAGGTTTGTATGGTGGTTATTTGGGTTTCAAATGATGGAAAAAGTTATACGAATGAGTTTTAATTGTGTTCATATGTTTTATAAGCAATAGTTGTCACGGTTTCTTGTTGGATGATGAATCTAGAGTCCTAGTTGTTATCAATGGTTGCCAGGTGAGTCCTTAAACTGACTTCTGTATGTATATCGTGTATACTAGATATTTTTGTGAAAATGGATTAAACTATGAAATTGACATCAGAAAAGTATAATATGAAGGTTATACTATTGTATGAATGTTTGCTGGGTCTTGCATGTGTAGTTTGTATAGAATCTGACAAGTTAAGCATGTGATAAACATTTTGATGATGAAGTATAATTATATGAGCACAAATGGAATCTATGTGATGAGATATGAGTTAGTCAGGTGTTGTTAATGGATCAAAGTGTAAAGTCTTAAATGGTGTCAATGCATGAAGAGTCGGTCAAGTGAGTCTGGGTCTATTCACCGTGGTGGAGTCTAAAGGTGTCTGTCGTGACTTTAAACACGATATCTAAAAGGAAAATTCCATGGTTATGACATTTTTTGAAAGAAACTAAAGGACAGTGATTACCCAATGGGGTTCTCAACATGTCCCAAGACGATGATGGGCAAACCTCAAATATCATGAGTTTAGGAAAATCCATATTGTAAATCTTTTTTTGGAAGAAAAACCTTTTTGATGTAATATGAAAGAAAGCCTTTGTGGTGGAATATGAAAGAAAACCTTTGTGGCGGAATATGAAAGGAATGTCTTTGTGGCAAACTCCGTAAGAAAAGCCTTCGTGGCGCACTCTTAAGAACCGCCCTCGTGGCGAACTCTGAATGGATCCCCTCAGTGACGTTTTCTATCTGATTGCTTGTATGGTGTATTTTGCTCAGTCTATGTGGCGTCAACTGTCAGGAATATCTGGTAAGCTACAAATATGAATGTCTATCTCTATGGTAAGATATAAATAAGTTTTAGTATCTGTGTAATATGTATAACCAAGATAAGGTATTGATTTGCTCTGGACTAAGAGTTGAATGAAGTCTTATGGGCTTTTTATGAAAAGAGATATCTATCTGTATGACATGAAGGGTTTCTATTACGATGATCTATAAGTATGAAAAGAAAAGGGGTATCGTATATTCTCTAAAATTTACTCTGAATTTGAATAAATGATAAATGGAGTTATGAGATTCTGATGCAGTATAAAATAAAATCCATTTGGATGTTGCTCGTAATGAATTATCAGTATGGGTATAAGAACTTAAATGAATCAGGGCATGTCTGAGTAAGAATCAATAGTGTGAAAAACTATGTAAGTATCCGCCATATGTATGTGTTTGCCAAAGATAATGACAGTAAAAAAATTAATTGAAAGAAGAGCATGAGCTGAGTTGTGGACTGATGGAAGTGGTTTCTAAGGCTATTCTGTTACAAAAATATATTGGGGCAAGAGAATCATGAAATAGCAAGAAGGGTCCCCCAACTAATTAAGTACAAAAGATTAAGTACAACAGGGATGTGATAATTGGCGTGTACGAGAATGATAAGACCGTATGGTAGTAGCTGTAGCAAATGGCACAGAGTAGAAGTTTATCCATAGAAAGTCTTAAAGTATTACAAGACTACGCCAAGGTACTGTTAATGAGCTCTCTAAGTACTCATGTAGTTACAAAGTTATTACTTCTTTTCAAGTTTGTCGAGAAATGGCTTCGCCTGAAGGGACAACACCAGGAGCATGCCAAGCTGGTGGCGAATTGGGCTATTATGCATGTAGAAGACTAGTGGCATGGCATTAAAATTTTTCTTTTAAGTTTATATTAAATAATTTTCTAACTTGTAGAGATCTAAATCAGATGAGTTGTAATAAGACGTTTAACATGTACTCCATTTCAAAACTTTTAAGATGTTGAAATTTTCTTTTGTACTTCAAATAACAGACTTAAAGAAGAAATAATATACTGTTTTACTAAATGTTTTGCATCGCCTAGTAACACTCGAGATCCAGACTCGGTAAATCGGGTCGGGTTGAGGGCGTTACAAGATCTATATGCCTAAGTGAGACCGAAAGGATAGCTTAGGTGGTATTTTTTTAGTTTATGATGAAACCGAGAAGAGATTCCTAACTAGGAGTAGCAAACAATATAATCATCATAGATTTATTAGCTTAACTAATAATCCATGACTCATTCAACCATCATTTCAATCAATTTGCATTGTTTCTAGTAAAAAAGAATAAAGTTAGTTTAATTTTTTATTTGTTAATTTAGATATAGTTCAAATATTATTTTATTTGAACTTACACTAATAATTTCTGACTCGACTAGATCAGTAATTTCTTAACTTTTAATTAACTTGATAAGCACATTTACTAATTTGGCAATCCGTTGGGTTCGATTGTTGGAATACTCGAAGTGTTCCATTGTAACACTTATAAATATTACAATTGACCTGTCACATTTACAGTAAACCGCTTTTAAATTCTTAAATTGTTTTAGTGTTGATTCTTCGCCTTGGTGTTCACACGTAAGCGGCTTACGCGGTCACTCATCAACTGGTAAATCGAGTTGTAATGCTACGTTCTCGAGTGTATTTATACACTCATCGCATGGAAGATGGAAAGTGTGTGTCTCGGGTCTCCATCTTTCCACCAAAGTGCTAATAATTGTGGGCTCCAATTTAGTTCCTCGAGCATATGAGACATGTGCAAGAATCTCGCCTCTTGCAAGTGTTGTTCAATAACACGCGGTGCCCTCACACTTAAATTGTGTATGTATGTCTCAATAATTTGATCTTCAGTCTAATTATATAAACATAAAAAAATTGATAAAATTAATGATGTTAACAACTTAATAATTAAATTAATTAAAATTAAAAATTTTAATAACATTTTCTTACCATTTGCAGTTGGACACCGAAAATGTGTTTGTCATCCGAACAACTAAGCGGCATTGACATTTTTAAAATTATAAAAATCAAATAAAATTAAATAATTTATGAAATATAAAATTAAAACAACAAGAATTTGATACAAAAGTAAATGAAAAATTGAGAACAAAATAGTTAAGAGAATTGAGAGAATAGATGAATAGAATTGAGAGAATAAGATTTGAATGTAAAAGAAAGAAAAAGAGTTGGATTTATATAGTTAATAAACTAGCCGTTTGAGAAAAAAAGTTAGAAATTAGTCGTAGGATCTTTTGACAGTTCCGTTTCTCTTTTTAAAATTGACATATTTCTTTCAATTTGGAAAAAAAATTCTAATTTTCTAATTATTTTTGAAAACGGACTTTTCCTCCAAATCTCCTATATTTTCTCAAAAAAATTCAAAAAAAAAATCCTTATCATTATCGCTAAATCGAATTCCAAGTAAGCCAACATTAGCGGTCCCTCTTTGTTTTTGTTTTTTTTTTAATCTACAGAGCAATTGGAGATATATTTTAGTTAAAAGTAACAGGCTTTTCTGGAATGGATATTGATTTGGTTCCATCTCAGGTAACTTTTCATTCATCGTCTTTCATTTCAAATTAACATTTTTTAAATAATTTAGGAAGATTTCATTACTTGTTTCCATATTTGTTTCTATAATTTATCAAAGTTGAAGATATGATGTTGATTTTTTTACAACCTGGGAACAAAGGAAGGGATGTTAAACAACTTCTGCAAATTGCATCTTTTAGATCTAATGATTTTTTTTTAATTTGTTTTCTATCTAATGATCTATGAGAGAAGTGATTATAAGTGGGACTTGAACTTGAGTAATGAATGTTTGAACCGAGAGTTTTAGCTTCCATTATTGAATGATTATAAACTCGATTCTCATTTCTCGTCCTATATCAAATAAATGAATAATTACTCTAAAAAGTTGCATGTTCACCTATCCTATGTTTTAAAATATAGTTATGAATATTGAATAGTATAATCATCTTTCTTTTTCACACGGTGTAGGGTTTAATTGTCTAACAAGTTAAAAGTCCCTATTTGATATTAGTACCCATCCTTAGTATAGAAGATTAGATTCTTGTTCTTCCAACAAGAAATAGTCCAAACTTGAATTTTAAATGGGACTTGCAGTGAAAATATTGTGGGTGAGCTGTTATTTTTCAAGCTATAACTATGAAAATATTTCATCAATTCATTCAGTCCTTATCAGTTTTGGATTTCATGGATTTCGATATAGATTTATGGCTATCGCATATGCATTGGTTATTTTATGATGTTGATCCATGTATTATCTCTTGATATTTGTCTGTATTGTATATATAGATGCCTTCAGGGTTTTCCTTTGCAACAGTTAAGAGTATGTTTATAGAAATTGTTGGGTCAAGTGAGCCCTAACTTTGATTTTCCATTTTAGTAGCTTCCTATGGAAATGCCTAAAAATATACAAAAATAGCATTGAAAAAATATATTGGTTTTCAATCGTCTTTAATAACATAAAATTGAACATGTTTCCTAGATATTTTAATTGCTACTTTTTATTGAAAACTACCAACTTTTTATTCGTAGAGGCTGGAGTTTTGGTGGAGCCACAATAGCTTTGGTGCGTTCTCCTTATTCTCTAATGCATAGCAAGTTCAATTTTGTAAGTTTTAAAAACTTTAGTAGGTAAGTATGGTATGTACTATAAATCAAGCTTGACCTCTTTTTCACAATTTAATCAACCTTATTTCTAAATCAAAACAAGTGTTAGGAAATTTCAAATTTCTCAGCAATGTGAAGGATTAAGGACTCTTGATGGTTGACATTTTCTTTGGATTCTTTTTAAAGGAAAAAAAATGATTAAACTAGTACTCAAACTTCATTTTTTTTACATTAATCATGAAATGGAACTTTTTTCCCTCTAGATTAATATTAAAAAATAATTTGTAAAGTTTCGTGATAACAAAATTCTGTCTTTATTTCACTAAAAAACAGTTCCTGAAAAAATTATTTCAAAAAATTGTCAAATATCAAAAAGTATTTTTTCAAAAAAATTATCTAAACACTAAAAAGTACTTAACTTTTTCAAAAAAATCAATCTATTTTTTAAAAATCATTTTCCGAAAGTTTCTTTCAA